>NC_136068.1:1836980835-1837190835 GCF_964261635.1 Lissotriton helveticus | reverse complement strand
AAGAAAAATTATTCAAAAGCAAAGGGCAGCTATAAAGAATACCAGGCAATGTTTAAAAAAGACAAAAAGAAAATTGCCCGGATTATCACGGATGGGGCAGAAGATGCAACTTGCCAAATCAGTGCTGATGAAATCTTTTAATACTACAAAAGCATAATTGAAAAAGAAAACAAGAAGAACCCTAAATTCATGCCGATTGATCGGATACCAGAGGACTATGAAATTAGAAATCTTTGCAAAGAAATAACACTGCTCGAAATAACTCCTGCCTATGAAAGCTCCAATCTAAAGAAAGAAGTGGGTCCTGATAAGATAGGTCTAAATGACTTATATAAAGTGCACAGCAGGCAACCAAGACTGCTGCCCAGAGTTCTATCGTCTTGGTTGTTGATGAGAAGAGTACCAGAAATTATCAAAAAGAACGGGTCAATTTTGATACCCAAGAATGTACCAATTAGTGAACTTATAAAAATCAGTAACTGGCATCCAATTACCATCGGTACTGCATTCATGAAGTTATTCACAAAAATATTAATTAAAATACTCTAATTTTTTGTTGAATAGAACACAAGACAAAAAGTCTTCATGAAGGTGAGAGGTTGTCTCGAGAATCTGACTCTCCTGCAAAATATCATAAAAGGGACACGAAAAAACAGTCACTCATTAGCAGTTGTGTTCATTGATATATCAAAAGCCTTCGACTCTGTCAGCCATGGTCACATTATACAGAGTCTCGCAAGGCAAAGAGTTCCTTCAAACATCTGAGACATAATAAAAGACTTATACACTGACTCAACAACATCTTTCAAGGGAAAGAACAACGAAGCAACTACTGAAATAACAATGAAATCTGGGGTCAAACAAGGTGACTCTTAATCCCCACTACGATTTAACATTGCCATGGATCCTCTGATCTATGATCTTCAAAAAAATGGCAAGGGCTTCACATTTGGATCAGATGGTCTTAGTGAGCAAATCACGGCTCTCGCCTTTGCCGATGACATCGCAGTACTCAGCAGTACCTGGAAAGGAATTACTACAAATCTGAAGATCATTGAAAAGTTCAGTACAGCTACAGGATTAAAACTGAATATGAAAAAGACACATGGATTTTATATCAGTCACCATAAAGATAAAATACTGATTAACAACTGTAAACCATGGCAATTTGAAAAAGGAAATATTGAAAATATTCATCCAGGAGAAAGTGAGAGATACCTCGGATTGAACTTTGATCCACACACTGGTCATACAAGCAACAACAAAATTAATCAGGTTCTTGTCAATTGGGCTCAAAAACTTGATAATCTACCACTTAAGCCCACGCAGAAAATGTAAATGATGTGTCAGTACTTGGTACCTAAACTATCATTCAAATTAGAAATGACAGGAACAGAAGCAAAAACATTAAATGTTCTGGATCGAACAATAAAAAAGTATGTCAAACACTTTCTACACCTTCCTGCATACACATGTGATGGTCTCCTATATTCGAAAAGATCATTTGGGGGCCTCAGTATACCAAAACTATGTACACAAATTGGTCTCAATAAATTCAATAGTTTATTGTATCTCAGGGCAGCTCTGGACCTGTACATAGCGCATTCATTCATGTATGTAGGAGAAAATATAAATGAAAAAATTGATAACATCATCAAAACACACAAATTCAACATTTTAGACAGTAGCTTTCTGAGCTATGATTTGAATTTGTTAGCAACATATGATTGGAGAAGAGTTTGAGAAATGGGCAAATCTCCCTGTCCAAGGTAATGGTATAAAATACTTAGCAAGTAATCCAACCTCAAACTCATGGATCAGCAAGCATAACAAAATGAAAGAAAACCAGTACATAGCTGCGCTGATGTTAAGAGCAAATGTTTTATATACCAGAAAAAGACATCACCAGGGGGAGAAATTGTGCATTTGCTACATGTAGGTATTGTAATGATGTTTGTGAAACAATTTCTCATATTTCAGGTGCATGTCCTAAAACTAAGGACATTAGGATAAGAAGACATAACAAAATTCTGGAATTGCTCATTGATAGAGAAAAAAGGTGTGGTTGTATGGCATACAGGGAACCTCATGTCAAGAATAATCAAGGAGAACTACGAAAACCAGATATAGTGTTTACCAAAAATGGTACAGCTGTAGTGATTGATGTTTCAATTCGTTATGAAAATTCTCAGAATTCCCTTAAATTAGCGTTTGAGAATAAAGTGAAATACTATCAGGATCTGTCACACCAAATCAAAGATCTCACAGAATGTAAAACTGTAAAATTTCATGGCTTTATCGTAGGATCTCGTGGTATCTGGCCTCAATGTAATGATGTTGTTCTGGCTGATTTAGGTCAAGAAATGGCATTTATGACGAGTGATATCTTACCGCTCGTTAAATACTGCTGAGTACATATTTATGCATACTTTTCTCAAAAAAAGGTCCACCAGATGATTTACTGTACACTAACTAATAAGGAGGGGCAATATTATCAAGATCCCTGAACTACAATCCTTTGCTTTTATCAGAGCGGGTCTCCATATACCTGAGCTGCAGCCAGGTGAGGCGATGCCTTATCCTCCTACCTAAAAGGTAAATGGATCCATACCTCAAGTGTGGGGTCAATATGTGTATAATTGATGCATAGTGACTAATCAGCATTTTGAGCTGCTAATGAATGTTCTTACTGAGTATGACATCATTGTTTGTTCTTCTTTTTTTCCCCTGCTTTTTGTATTTGACATGACTCTCCTTCTCCTCTGGACAACATTCAGTACCCTGGAGGAAGTACTCTATGTACCTAGGACGATGGGGTGACATGGTTACCAATTCACTTTTTTTGCGTTAGTGATAATTTGGTCCTGATGAAGGCAGTGGATAAATAGCATCCATTTCTGCTTAAACATGTTGACCTATGACTTTAAATAGCAGCTATTTGCTAAATCTGCTAATATTTTGCACTGTTTTTAACATTGGAAACTTGAGAGATAGTATTAAACTTCTTTTTTCTCTCTTCTCTCCAATTTTATAAACATCACCATTCTTTCACCTTCACTCTCTCACGCAATGCTGATCAGTTATCTTAACATACTTTGGCTCGATACCCCTAAATCAACCTCATTCTCAATGGTCTAGCGGCAACCACTTTAACATCTAGTGGCTGCAAGCATATTCTCCTTGGTGTGAGGAGACCCATGTGATGACAAGGGCAGCATCGGACGATAACTGATGGGTACTTTTTACACCCTGGAAATATCTTGCTGTGGTCAATTGACACATAGGAATATATTCTTTCTTTCACTATTCCTTTCTGAGTAGTTCATGCCTTTTCACGAGACCCTAAATCAATCAATCAATCACTGCATTTATAAAGTGCGCTACATACCCGGGAGGGTCTCAAGGCGCTTGGGGGGTAGGGAGGGGCGCTGCTACTGATCAAAGAGACAGGTCTTGAGAAGTCTTCTGAAGGCCAGCAGGTCCTGGGTCTGTTGTAGGCTGGTAGGAAGAGCTTTCCAGGTCTTGGCGGCGAGGTAGGAAAAGGATCTGCCGCCGGCGGTGGTCTTCCGGATACGTGGAACTGAGGCGAGGGTGAGGCTGGCCGAGCGGAGGCTGCGGGTGGGGGTGTGGAAGCTGAGTCAGTCGTTGAGGTATGCAGGTCCGGTGTTGTGTAGCGCTTTGTGTGCGTGGATGAGGAGTTTGAAGGTGATCCTCTTGTTGATGGGGAGCCAGTGTAGCCCTCTCAGGTGAGGTGTGATGTGGCTGCATCGGGGGAAGTCGAGGATCAGTCGTGCCAAGGCGTTCTAGATTCGTTGTAGTCGTCTCAGGAGCTTGGTTGTTGTTCCTGAGTAGGGGACGTTCCCGTAGTCGAGTCTGTTGGTGACGAGGGCCTGGGTGACGGTTTTTCTCAATTCGGGGGGGATCCATTTGAAGATCCTGCGGAGCCTTCGGAGGGTGTTGAAGCAGGACGCGGAGACGGCATTGACTTGCTTGGTCATGGAGAGGGTGGAGTCGAGGATGACCCCCAGGTTGCGTGCATGGTCGGTGGGTTCCGGGGTGGTGCCTAGCGATGCGGGCCACCAGGAGTCGTTCCAGGCTGATGGGGTTGGTCCGAGGATGAGGACCTCCGTCTTGTCTGAATTCAGATTCAGTCTGCTGTCCTTCATCCAGTCGGCGACAACCTTCATTCCTCTGTGGAGGTTGTCTTTGGCGGTGTAGGGGTCTTCGGTGAGGGAGATGATCAGCTGGGTGTCGTCGGCGTAGGAGATGATGTTGAGGCTACGTTGTCGTGCGACATGGGCGAGTGGAGCCATGTAGACATTGAACAGCGTCAGGTTGAGGGAGGATCCCTGAGGGGCGCCGCAGATGATCTCGGTGGTTTTTGATTTGAAGGGTGGGAGGTGGACACTCTGGGTTCTACCGGAGCGGAAGGATGTGGTCCAGGCCAGGGCCTTCTCTTGGATTTCGGCATCATGGAGGCGTGCTGCTAAGGTGCGGTGGCAGCCCGTGTCGAAGGCTGCTGATAGGTCTAGGAGAATGAGGGCGGCTGCTTCTCCCTTGTCCATCAGGATCCTGATGTAGTCGGTGGCGGCGATGAGGGCGGTCTCGGTGCTGTGGTTGCTGCGAAAACCGGATTGGGAAGGGTCCAGGATGTTGTTGTCTTCGAGGTATCGGGTTAGCTGTTTGTTGACGATCTTTGTCACTTTTTCCGGGAAAGGGAGCAGGGAATGGGCCGGAAGTTCTTGAGGTCCTTGAGGTCCGCCTTGGGTTTCTTCAGTAAGGCGTTGATCTCAACGTGCTTCCAGCTTTCCGGGAAGGTTGCTGTCTCGAAGGAGATGTTGATTGCTTTCCGGAGGTGGGGCGCGTTGGTTGTACTGGCTTTGTTGAACACGTGGTGAGGGCAAGGGTCGGATGGGGATGCGGAGTGGATGGAGTTCATGGTTTTGATGGTGTCTTCGTCGCTGACGGAGGTCCAGGCGGTCAGGCGGCTGGTGCTGGTGGAGGTCTCGGGGGTGGTAGTCTCGGTGGTGGGTGCGGGGTGTCGGAGTTGAAGCTGTCGTGGATGTCGGTGATCCTGCGGTGGAAGAAGGTGGCCAGGGAGTCGCACAGGACTTGTGATGGAGGAATGTCGTTGGTGTTGGAGCTGGGGTTGGGGAGTTCTTTCACGATGCTGAAGAGCTCTTTGGTGTTGTGTGCGTTGTTGTCTAGGCGGTCCTTGACGGCGGTCCTCTTGGTGGTCCTGATGAGTTGGTGGTGTCTGCGGGTGGCGTTCTTGTGGGCTGTGTAGCTGTCTGGGGTTCGGTCGTGGAGCCATTTCTTCTCCAGCTTCCGGCAGGTGCGCTTGGATGTCCGGAGGTCTTCGGTAAACCAGGCGGCTTTCTTGTTGGTGTGGTTGGAAGTAGAAGCCTTGAGAGGGACGAGGGCATTGGCGCAGTCGTTGATCCACAGTTTGAGGTTGGCCGCAGCGGTGTCGGGGTCGATGGGGTCGGCGGGTGGTTTCAGGGTGAGGGTGGTTGTCAGTTGGTCCTTGGTGACCTTGCTCCAGCAGCTGCGCGGCAACAGTTTGGTGCGGTGGTGTGTGGTGGGTTTCCTGAAGGTGAAGTGGGCGCATCTGTGGTCGGTCCAATGGGGTTCGGTGGTGTGGTTGAAGGAGACGTAGGGGCTTGCGGGGAAGATGGTGTCCAGCGTGTGTCCTGCGGCGTGGGTGGGGTCGTCACGAGCTGTTTGAGTCCGAGGTTGGCGAGATTGTCGATCAGGGCGGAGGAGTTGGCGTTGTTGTTGTTCTCGAGGTGGAAGTTAAGGTCCCCGAGGAGGATCTAGTCCGTGGAGGCAAGGGCGTGCATGCTGATGAGGTTGGCGATGGTGTCGTTGAAGTGTGGTCTTGGTCCGGGTGGTCTGTAGACGAGTTTCATCATGTCATTGGTTAGCATGTCATCTATGCTAACCAATCACAGAGCAAATTTCTACTGAAACTGCAACATTATTAGTATATGTTAGTATATAGTATAGTATAGTCAGCAGGGCCGTTTCTATGTGTTTTGCCGCCCAAGGCGAGAATTGAAAAATGCTACCCCCTCCCTTTTACTACCATCACTCTCTCCCCTTCTCATCCAGGTGTTGGGGAATAGAGGCCTGCTTGGTGCCTCTCTATCTAGTCAGGACTGTCAAATCTGTATTAAAGTAAGTCATCTGTGTCAATTGTTGCAGCTATGTAAGTTATTGCCATGTTCTGAGGAGTATTAACTCAGTTATGCTATCATGGGCTTGAGTTGGGCTGCTGGCCTCTACCACCTCCAATCACACCTAAAACAGGCAGATACACAGACACACGTAGAATCAAAACAACCCATAGTATGCTGGGTAATGGGACGAGATTATCGAGACAGAGCAAGCTTTATCTTAGACAAGATATCAAGGAATGCCAGGATAATCTTTTTCGGGGCGGGCCCGGTACCAGCTTTAGAATAATAACACAGGCACCCAGGACTCTTGGCACTTATTGGGTGGAAGACCCCATGTGATTTCAAGCATTTGCAATGCAATAGGTCTCACATTTACGCGAGTTTAAGCTATTGGCATTGTAAATGACAATACCTTTTATTTCTGTTTTTAAAAACAAACACTTAAAAAAGGCATTTTCATTTACAACGCCAATAACTCAAACTCGCTTAACTGCGAGACCTAATGCATTTGCAAATGCTCGTTCAAAGTGCAATAGAATACTAATGTGCTGTTTAAACGACACAAGCGCTTCCTTTTAAACGCCTGGATGTATTTGTACTTAGCCTGGGAAAAAAACTCCTCGTCAGTTTTTTCATGCTCTGTAACCATCTCCAAAAGTTTGTTCCAAGCAGGAGCCCACGGCGAGGCCCCCACATGTGAGATCTGTAGTTTTAAAAGTGAGCTCTAGTTTTTTTTAATTAAACAAACCGGGATGTCACTTGTCGAGTTTTGTGCCAAAATATATTATGTGCATGTTTCTGCTGCATGGTTTTCAATCTGCATTAAATATACAGAAGAGCTGGTGGGCCCCCATGGCGACATTAATGTTAACACAGGGACAGGTGACAGTAACGGGGGAAGCACAGCTGCAGAGAGTATTCACAGAGTACAGAGGCCAGAAGACCGTAATACAGGCTCACAGTGGTAGACACTACCAGCAGAGGGCAGTGTAACATCTGTAAAGGTGCACAGAGCAGGCAGCACTCATGGTCCACCTGCCGTCACGATACATCAACAGGGGACTGTAAAGGAAGGCATGAATAGAAACAGGAATATAGTGCTGTGAAACTTTTAGACGTGGCTTCTAAGAGCCTGGCCTGGTCCAGCAGTCCCTGTCGCATGGTAAGGCTACGGCTTAGTGGAGTTTTTAGGCACTTGGTCTATCTAGGTTGGAAAAATGAATGTGTGCTCCAAGTGTGGCCCTTTAAATGTGAGTGACGGTGGGAAGGAGGGATAAGGGGGGGTGGTGTATACCAATATCCCTTTCCCGACCCCCAGACTGCAGCTCATGGTACAGCACATACTGAACGCATGTGAGAACATATGCAGGACTTTTCTCATGTCCCGCTGTCAGCACACTTCCCATGGGGCACAGGCGGGTTCAGCAGAAAAAGAGCCCACATCGCCGGAATCTGCATGGTTCTCGCTTTCTGGCCTCGGCTCAGTGGTGTGCCAGAAAAGGATGCTCAGCCCCTACTCCCTGCAGATTGTGATGAGTGGCCCCTGACTCTGCCGTACAACACAGATATTCATTTATCCCTGACAAAGTGGGGCACTGAGTCCTGAAGGGTTGGGGCCTTCTGTACCCTGGGACTGCGTTATGCACATGCACGCATGTTTAGTTTTATGCAGCCCTCCCCCTTCTGCCACCCTAGGCAGCTGCCTAGTCTTGCCTAATGGTAGAAACGGCCCTGATAGTCAGCCAAGAATTAGAGTATAAAAATTGACCCCATAGGGGGCATGTCAGCTTTAGAGCCTTAGACGTCTTAGAGGGAGGAGAGGAGAAGAAGCAGATCTGACACAGACATCATATGGGTTAGGTACATGAATGTTGCGGATGCAGCCTGGGAGGAGATTGCACCCGAGTAGAGACAGAGGAAGGTGGGGGTTCTTGCTCATATTTTTTCAGAGAGTCTTTGCATGTCT
Organism: Lissotriton helveticus; assembly: GCF_964261635.1. Classification (NCBI taxonomy): domain Eukaryota; kingdom Metazoa; phylum Chordata; class Amphibia; order Caudata; family Salamandridae; genus Lissotriton; species Lissotriton helveticus. The sequence goes on along the minus strand of NC_136068.1, from coordinate 1,837,182,687 downwards.
TGTTTTTGGCAAGGCAGATCACATTCCTCTGTTGTCTTGTAAAAGGCGGGCAGCCTCTCTCAGATGAACAGACCAGAGCAGAGAGTGCAGTCGAAAGAACAGGTTTAGATTTAGATGCTAAAACTCTAAGTTTATGCTTTGACTAACTAACTAGTTTTGAAAAGATGTATTTGTCTTATGCATTTATTTCTCTTTATGGGAGATTATTGCCAATTATTCATTATTCTCATAACTCATTCTTGAATTATATTTTCCTGAACTCTTTAAAGAATTCTGACTGACATTTGATGCCTCATTCCTTTCCTTTATGGAATGCCTTGTATTGAGTCTGTAAATATGTTCAGTATTCATTTTATTTTTCCTATTTTCAATGCTGTAACCTGAATGATATTTGACTAATGAATAAAGGGTCAGAGAACCTTAACTTTTAGCTACAAAATAAAACCCTTTAAAATATTCACAACTCTCTTTATTGGCTTAAATATTAACTGTATTTAGATGTTTTATGTTTATGTAAAGTCTCCTGAAGGTGATACATGGTGGCACCTTTACAGCGGTAAAATAGAGGTAAATGATGCTTTGCATTGAGAAATTACGGGGATATTACCTCTGGATCAATTTCTGGTAGCAAGAGGATGGTTATTATCAATTAGTTTGGTGATTAAGGATTATTAATATCACCATGAACTATTTGACTAATGGTCCATTGACCTTAGGAGGAAAGTTGATCTGTGAATATTAGTTTAGATATTGACTAATACAGATCAAAGTGAAGAAAAATCCCAGCACACTGGATCAGTTTCTGGTAGCAGAGATAAGGTTATCACCATCACCAAAAAGAGCATAGTTCAGTTTTATAGCCAAAATAGCACTAGAAAATAATTGCCCAAGTTAGATAAATGTCCAAGTCCTGATTCCAATGCTCAGAACCTGAAGACTGGCAAAGCAGTACTGGAAGGTGATGCAAGAAGGCGATTGCTGGAGTGGTGTGAGTATCAATAGAGTTGTGAAATGTTGTTAATGTGCTAGGATGTATTTTTGAAGTGTTGAAAATAGTAAGGGTTTTGACTGTTGGTGACATTTTGCTCATTTGAATTGATGGTGTTATTGATTATATTGGTAATTTCATAGGCCAGAATTTTTGATTATTGATCATATGTTCTTAACATGAAAAGTTAGTGTCTTGTTTTATGTTGTACCAGGAAGGAATAACGGGTGATAAATGGCAGCCACACTGCAGTGAGGTTACTCTGTTGAAATAACACTGAGAAGCTAGTTAGGGCTGGCAGTGTTGAATTAGAGACTATTTTCTGTGTAAAAAAGTGAGAGTGATATATAGGAAAGAGTTTGCTTGTGAAACCTTGGTCTTACATAACCTAGAAAGAGTGACACCAAAGGAGTAGCAGGTTCTTTTAAGCTTCAGTGAAGGGTAAGCGGAAGGGATTTACTCGCAGTGTTTGAAGAGTAAACAGAAGTTTTTACTTTGTGAAGAGGAAGTGTAATGTGCGACTCGTAGTGAAAAGCAATCTATACTTTGTTTAGTGGAACAGAAAGAGTAGCAAATGTTTTTTTGTTGTTATAACAGAATTTTGATAAAGAAAACTCAGAAAAATATTGCAGTAAGATTTTGTTTTGAGAGGGTCAGTAGTAGGAGTTAAACTGACTGAAATTTAAACTGACAGCATTGGAGAAAAAACATTGCATTGAACTATTGCACAAATGAAAATGTTTGAAGGTTTAAAGAAACTGTTGGGAGGTAAAGGGAAACATTTTTTTTTATTGGTGATGCTCCCGAAGGAATGCCCGTCCATTTTATGTCTACCAGTTTGGGGCAAAATTCATGAATGTGGGTTCACCAATGATGCAAGATTACTGAAAAAGAGGGTCCTTTGAGGTTTCCAAAAATTGGTACTTTTGAATTGCAAATTATTGACAAATTAAAGGAAGTATCATGTGAAATAAAGACACCATCTAAAGCTGCACAATTTGAGGCTTTAAGCATGTGGGAAAAGACAACAAGAGCAAGTGAGGATAAAAAGGTAACACCCCAGATACAGGAGAAGGGAATAAATGATGACAAATAGCTTCAAATAAATAATAATTCAGGGGATGAAATAATGGATGCATTGTTAACTGAGTGTCCACCACTTTATGTGGTTCCCATTAAAAATATTGAAAATAGTGTACCTGTAAGTTAAACAGAGACAAACACAGATTGAGAGAACTGTGCAGACATTTCAGAATGACCCACTATCTGTTGATTCAGTTCTGAGAGTGATATCTCCAGGTGTTACTGCTTCAAATGTGACTGATTCAGTCCAAGAATTACAAACTGCAGATGCACAGGCAATACCTAGAAACATTGTGACTGTCCCAATTAATATGGTCCCTACTCAAAAGTTCACAGAGCTGCAGAAGGATTGATTATGGCAGGGTTTATTTCAGAATCTCAGAATTCACAGATTATTGAACAAACATTACCCAGACAGTCCAAGCACTGAAAGGTGGGGGACAATTTGTCTTTACAACATCTGCAGCCCAGGATCAAATGAATTTAACCAGAACTGGCACCGACTGTTCCAATCAGGGCTGGCACCATCTGTAGACTGAATATACCTAGTTGGAATGTTGTCGGTCTGGCATCTAAAATGTAATTTACCAGACTGGATGGAAATAGTCAAAAATCAGGATATTATAATGATGCAGGAAACCTGGGACACTCAGGATATTTATTTAGAAGGGTTCCAATGTTTTAATATTGTTTTGCCGGTTCCCAAGGCAGGGCGACCGTCTGGTGGGCTTTCGATATGGGTAAACATTTTAACGGGAGGCATTGTAAATATTTTAGATACAAGAAATGATAATTTACATCCTCTGATCTATATAAGGGGCATCTCTATATGTTTAATCAACTTTTAGAACAATGATTTTCATTCTGTGCCCAATATAATTTTTAATAATTTGTTACATTTTATTTTAACCCTACGAAACCTCAAGACTTTTACTAACGTTGTCTGTATTTGTGTGGTGGGGAGATTTTAATGTCAGGATTCCAATGGGTAATAACTTAACAACATTCCCGACTACCAGTTTGTCTCACTGCATCAGGGGGACTGAATTATTAGATCATCTATGCAACCATAACCTAGGTAACACTATGGATATCGCTGCCATCCCTGATAAAGCTAATTGTATCAAAGCGACATATAGAGGCAGGGGTTATGCCTCCACTATTGATTATATTTTTATTTCCTCCATTTTAGATTACTGTTTGTTAAGTGCAGAGCTTATACCGACCCACCATCGCAATCACAATCCTATTAAAATATTATTGAAAATTGCTCCTAAGCTCGAAAACCATAAGGAGTGTGGCGCTAAGAATTTGTTACCCTCCACAGATTATCGGAGATTAGTTTGGCGGGGTATTGACAACAACAAGTTAGTTGTCAATATGTTAACTACTCATTCGCCACTTGATGACACCTGTTTGTCATTTAAAGATCATAAACCTGATGTAATTGGAACTTTTACCCAACTGTCTGAGGGTGCTAAACAGTTGTTGGTAAGGCCTATCACGAAACCTCGAACGGGACCGAGATGGTTTAACAGAGACTATTCGTTAGCGAATAGAAAGCTCCCCAAGGAACTAACAATAACCCCCAGAGATCGGGCACTTGTGAAATCCCTGAGGCACCATTATAAGATAGTAATTACACGAAGGAAAGATGAAATCCTAAAACATCATTGGGATAGTTTAGCATGTAGTGCATCTTCAAAAAATGGAAATGGCTTTTGGGCGGCAGTAAAAAACATTAGGCCATTGGGACATACTCTGACCGCTATCAGTTGCAATATAACTAGTGACTTATGGGTGGCTAATGTTTCCAAAATTTACTCGGTCCCAACTGGAAACGAGGATTCATATGAATTTCATGCGCCCACCCCAATTGAAATAACTTTGCTAGAAGTTGAGGATGCAATCCAACAAAGTTTGGGTAATAAAGCCCCGGGCCCTGATGGGTTGCTCATCGATCTTATTAAAAGTAAACCAGATTTTTAGGCACCTCTTTTATTGATTTTTTTTAAATAATGTAACTTATGCTACAATCCCAAGAACATTGTCCACGAGTATCAATGTACCGATTTTTAAAAAGGGCGATTGTTCTAACCCCAGTTGTTACAGACTGTGGCGGGATCGATGGAAACACGTACTCGGGTGGTTTCGGTAAAGCAGGTTTTATTGCTTTTCTTAACAGACGCTTGCGCTGCGGTGGATTTCGGTAGTAGGGAAGGGGTGACCCGGTCCCTCGTCGTGCCGGCGAACTCCTCTCCTTCCGGTAATCTCCTCCTGGTTTTCCTCCCTCCCGTGGACTTCTGGGATCTGTAGGCGCGTCCGTGTTGTCAGCCGGTCTCGGGATACATGCAACAAAAGAGAAACGAACTCAGCAAAGGGCTCTGGTTCACTGAGTGCTTAAGGGAAGGGTGTGGGGGAGATAAACACCTGCACACAGGGTTCAGCGAGGTGTCGGAAGTGCAGTAGGGGAGGGGTCAGTGAATGGATAACGGTGGCGGGTGAACTATGGAGGTTTAAAACCTCTCCTACCCGCCCAGCCCACGATACGGTCCCGTACCTGGGTTAGCCACACTTCCCATGAAGTGTGGCTGGGCGACGCGCCTTGTCGTTGGCCTGCTGGCACTGCAACTGCTGGGCTCGCCTCTTCCTTCTCTCCTTCTTCGTGCTCGTTCTCGTCCCTGTCTCTGCTTTCTCCGCACCATACGTCTCCTTCCTCCCTCCACGACTCCTTGACTCCTCCAGGTGATAAACACGCCTCCCTCACCGTGGAGTCGGCCTTTATTTCCGGGGTCCCAGCTGACCAGGGGGCGTGGCCGGGCACCAACTCCGTCCAATTAAAGAAACAGCTCTCGCCTTCGTCCCGAGAGTTGGATGCGTCCCATTGCCCCGTCTTGTTCCCGAAGTCAGGCTGCTGCAAGGATGACAAAGAGGGGAACAGACATCGAGGGGGTGTAGGTGAATGGGCCGGTCCCTCCGCCACCTGGTCACACACCTCCCCCCCAGGATTCTCCCGATCGGGGAGAGGATACCGAGAGAGGTAGTCCGCGCTGCCATTGTCCCGGCCCCTACGGTGACAGACCGCAAAGCTAAAGGGCTGGAGAGCGAGAAACCAGCGAAGAACCCTTGGGTTGTTGGACATGTTCCGGCTCATCCATGTCAAGGGAGCGTGGTCCGTGTAGAGGGTAAAGGGATGGCCCTCCAGATAATACCTGAGCTTTTCCACGGCCCATTTTATGGCCAGGCATTCCTTCTCTATAGTCGGATACTTGACCTCACGGGGGAACAATTTCCGACTGATATAGAGGATTGGATGTTCCGTGCCCTCTGATGACATTTGAGACAACACCGCCCCCACCCCATAGTCAGAGGCGTCCGTATGTAAGATGAATGGGAGCGTAAAGTCAGGGGAACGTAACACAGGACTTGTGGTGATAGATCTCTTTAGAGCGTTAAAGGCTGTCCACATTGCAGTCGTGGGCTCTCTGAACTCCGAAGGTTTATACTCGTTCTTCAGGGTGTCAGTGAGGGGGCTGGCGCGGTCGGAAAAAGAGGGTATGAATCGGCGATAGTACCCTATTAATCCAAGGAAGGCCCTCATCTCTTTTTTGTTTTGTGGGAACGGGGTCTCGGATATGGCTCTGATTTTCTCTATCTGTGGTTCAATCAAACCACGGCCCAATAGGTAACCCAGATATTTCACTATTTGGAAGCCCATCCGGGACTTTTTGGCGTTAATGTGTAATCCGGCATTCTGTAGTTGGGCAGTATGGTGGTCAGATGTTGCTGGTGTTCCTCCCACGATGGACTGAATACGATGATATCATCGAGGTAAGCCGAGCTAAACGCCTGGTGGTCTCGAAGAAGCTCGTTCATCAGTCTTTGAAAAGTCGCTGGTGCCCCGTGTAGGCCAAAGGGTAATATGTTAAACTCAAACAACCGGTCGGGGGTAGCGAACGCGGTTTTCTTTCTGTCCTCTTCTTTAAGGGGCACCTGCCAATATCCTTTGGTCAGGTCGATGGTGCTGATGTATTTCGCTTGTCCCAGTTTTTCAATCAACTCATCGATGCGTGGTATGGGATAAGAGTCGAACGATGACACTGCATTCAGGGCGCGAAAGTCCATACAAAAACGTATGCAGCCATCCGGTTTGGGGACCATAACAATCGGCGACGACCAATCGCTTCTAGAGGGTCTGATTACTCCCATCTGTAGCATCTCTTGTATCTCTTTCTGGATGGCTGGTCTACGGGCTGCTGGGATGCGATATGGCCTCTGTTTGATGACTACGCCCTCTGGTGTTTCTATCCTGTGTTCGATGCATGCTGTCTTCCCTGGTAGGTCTGAGAACAGCTGATAAAAAGGCCGCAATGTACTCCGTTCCTCGTTGATAACCGGATCGTCCATCGTAGTCGTCCTGCCTGCTCCCGTGGGCAGGGTGAGGTTATGGGCGAGAGGGGGAGGTCCAATCCATTTCTTCAACATGTTAATATGGTATATTTGTGTTTTCCTGGGTGATATCCTCAACTTGTAGGTCGTTTTCCCGATGGTTTCAATCACGCGGAAAGGACCCTGCCACTCGTTCTGGAATTTTCTGGTTGCCGATGGTAGTAACACCAGAGCCCATTCGTCCACAGCTTACCGTCTCCATCTTTTACCTTTATCTTAGCAGGTCTTCTGCTTGCCTTGATGCTTCTCCAGTTGTGAGTAGGCCAGATCCCTTATTTTTCCCAATGAGTTCTTTAACGTCTGGCTATATTCAAGGAGACTCCTGGTATCACCTTCTCGTTCCGTCTCCCAGACTTCCTTCGTCATTTCCAGTATACTCCTTGGTTGTCTTCCGTACAGCATTTCGAACAAGGAGCACCCAAGACTGCTTTGTCTTTGTCCCCTTATCACATACAGTGCTAATGGAAGGATCAGGTCCCATTCACTTCCATTGACCGCTAGCATTTTCTTCATAGTGGCCTTGAGCGTGCCATTGTATCGTTCCACCAGCCCGTCCGTTTGAGGGTGGTAAACCGAGGTCCGGATCTGGTGGAGATTCAGAAGGGCGCACACCTCCCTCATTAGTTTGGACATGAATGGCGTACCTTGATCCGTGATCACTTCTTTCGGGAAACCGACCCGTGAAAATAACTCAAGGAAGCGATCCTGTATGGCTTTGGTGGTTGGGGCCCGGAGCGGAAAAGCCTCCGGAAACCGAGTCGCATAGTCCACCAAGGCATACATATTGCCCCTCTTGGTTTTGGGCAGTGGTCCGATCAGATCCATTGCAACCCTCTCGAAGGGTACCCCGATTATAGGTAAGCGTTGTAGGGGCACGGCCGGTGGACGGGTGGTGTTCTTTTTCTGGCAGATGGTGCAAGCTTGACAGTGGTTTTTGAGGTCTCGGTAGATACCCGGCCAATAGAAGTAACGGAGCACATTCTGCGTTGTCTTCTCAGTCCCAGAATGTCCTGCGAGTAAGTGTGTGTGAGAATAGTACATTATCTGTTCCCTAAAGTCTTGAGGAACAAGTAGCTGCGGTGCGTCTGAAGAGTCCCCCTGTCGATAAAGCAGGTCGTTTTGGATCAGGAAGCGGGGATATCGGGGACTGGGGTCGTCCTGAGTCTGATGGGCTTGTTCCAACGCGTTAAACAAGCTGGCGTCATTGGCCTGGGCAAACTTAAAACTACGGTCCATGATCCAGGGATCGGCGGTTACCATAGCAGGTTTGGGGTCGTCAGGGTTCTCTCGTTTCTGGGTCTTTCTAAAGGTGTCTAAGAACTGGGGATTGTCCGTCCCTATGATAATTTCCTCAGGTAGGGTCCCTAGAACTCCCACTTTAACAACTAAGGTTCTCCCTTCCATTATTTGTAGAGGTATGTACGCTACTGGGTACCGTTTCACATCCCCATGGACGCACTTGATGTGCACTACAGTTTCGGGGACGACCTGACCCTCCCTTACTAAAGACCCCTGCACCACCGACTGTTTACAGCCCGAGTCCAGGACCGCTTTCGCACTCACCCCATTCACCCTCACACTTACATAAAAGGCTCCTCCTAGTCCGCTGAGTACATGATTGGTTTCGGCAGGTAGCCGACCTCCATTGGTTCTTCAGGTGCTCTCTTCTGTGGACACAGGCGGGCTATGTGGCCCCACAGCCCACACTCAAAACATTGGGGTCCTCTGAAGACCGGAGCGTCTGGCCTTATAGGTTGCATAGGTTGGAACACAGGAGGGGGTCTGTTTTTTTTTTCGAAACGCGGGGTTGGTCTGACCGGTTTTTCTGGCTCGAATGGCTGTGTTTTAGGTTGTGCCCTGGAAAAAGTGGTTGCCATCTCCATCGCCTGTATGGTTGTCAGATTAGAATGTTGTCTCAACCATTTCTGTGTCGCATAAGGGAGCGCCTCTAAATACTGTTCTAGATACACTTTGTCCATGATTTCTTCTTTGGAGCTGGTTAACGGTGTTAGCCACTTGTCGGCGGCCATCTTCATTCTGAAGAATAGAGTCTTAGGATTGTCGCCCGGGGTCCCCCGTTCCTTCCGGAAACGTACTCTATAGGCTTCACAGTCCATACCCAGGTGGTCTAGGATGATGGCTTTGATTTGGTTATAGGGGGTTTGCCCAGAGGCGTTGGCCACCTGATAAGAACGGCCATTTCTCAACTGGCCACCCGCACGCCAATGCCACCCTCTCAAAGTTGGTTAAAAACACGTCCGGATCGTCTCCGGGGATGTATTTTTGGAGGGATATTCCGGAAGGGGTCGGGTGAGTAGCCCTGGGTTCCCTGTAAGTAGGGTTGCTGGAGTCCCCTATAACTTTTTGCAGTCCCTCCATCTGGGTGGCTACCGTGTTACGAAATGTCTCTCTGTCGGCCTGGGCAGCAGTGAGTTGTTGCTCGACTGCCCATCCCAGCTGCTCCTGTACTTTCACCAGCGTCTGCAGCAATTCCTCCATCTTGGGTTGACAGATGGTTACTGGGTTGCCCTCATTCTCCACCACTTGTGGCGGGATCGATGGAAACACGTACTCGGGTGGTTTCGGTAAAGCAGGTTTTATTGCTTTTCTTAACAGACGCTTGCGCTGCGGTGGATTTCGGTAGTAGGGAAAGGGGTGACTCGGTCCCTCGTCGTGCCGGCAAACTCCTCTCCTTCCGGTAATCTCCTCCTGGTTTTCCTCCCTCCCGTGGACTACTGGGATCTGTAGGCGCGTCCGTGTTGTTAGCCGGTCTCGGGATACATGCAACAAAAGAGAAACGAACTCAGCAAAGGGCTCTGGTTCACTGAGTGCTTAAGGGAAGGGTGTGGGGGAGATACACACGTGCATACAGGGTTCAGCGAGGTGTCGGAAGTGCAGTAGGGGAGGGGTCAGTGAATGGATAACGGTGGCGGGTGAACTACGGAGGTTTAAAACCTCTCCTACCCGCCCAGCCCACGATACAGTCCCGTACCTGGGTTAGCCACACTTCCCTTGAAGTGCGGCTGGGCGACGCGCCTTGTCGTTGGCCTCCTGGCACTGCAACTGCTGGGCTCGCCTCTTCCTTCTCTCCTTCTTCCTGCTCGTTCTCGTCCCCGTCTCTGCTTTCTCCACACCATACGTCTCCTTCCTCCCTCCACGACTCCTTGACTCCTCCGGGTGATAAACACTCCTCCCTCACCATAGAGTCGGCCTTTATTTCCGGGGTCCCAGCTGACCAGGGGGTGTGGCCGGTCACCAACTCCGTCCAATTAAAGAAACAGCTCTCGCCTTCGTCCCGAGAGTTGGATGCGTCCCATTGCCCCGTCTTGTTCCCCAAGTCATGCTGCTGCAGGATGACAAAGAGGGGAACAGACATCGAGGGGGTGTAGGTGAATGGGCCGGTCCCTCCGCCACCTGGTCACACAGACCTATCTCTTTCATCTCTCATCGATAACACCCTGAAAATCCTAGGAAGGATTCTCTATAACAAGATAAGGTCATGGGCTGAGGAGATAAGATTTTAAGGCTGTGTCAACTAGGGTTTAGAAGTAAAGTAGGTACAGTGGAACAGTGCCTGTACCTAAACCTGATTATTGGCAAGTACACTGTTGCAAAAAAATCTCCTATATATCTCACTTTTATGGACCTTCCCTCTGCGTTTCACCTCGTCAATAGGTCACACCTATGGTTCATTCTTTTAAAACAAGGCCTGGATGAAGTTCTAGTTCACTTTTTAGCATATTTGCACAGAGTTCTGTATGCCCAGGTGAGGATCAGCCAGGACGGGGATGTATCAAGGGACATCAATATTGATAGAGGTGTTAGACAGGGGTGCCCCTTCTTTTCATCTTGTATATTAATGACTTACATGATTCACTAGTAAAACTCACCCATGATGTCCCGAGAATAAATGGTAATATACTCCCCGCCTTATTGTATGCTGATGATGCTGCTTTAATGGCACGTATCCCCAAACGCCCTACACATTTTAGCACGAGGCTTTGTAGATTTTATGGCTGTTGTAGATTTAAGGACTCATTTAAAAAAAATTGTTTACAATGGCTTACGGTCAGAAAAGGCGCCCTAATAATAAAATTACTGTTAATTCGGAAAGTTTAGAAAGCACTAGCACTTTTTCTTATCTTGTGTTAGTTTATGCTACAAATGGCTCCTGGTCCGATCATGTGGCACAGAGCAGAAGTAAGCTGTCAAGAAATATTAACACAATTCTGGGAATACCCCAACCCAAAAGGTCTGAAGTAGTTTTAGCTCCCAAGAAAATCTTTAAACTACAGTGTGCCACCACCTCAACCAATGGAGCAGAAATCTGGGGCTTTACCAAATGTAGCAGTATTCAATGCGAAGAAAACAGACTATGTAGGTAACTTTTGGGAGCCCCGATTTCCTCCTCTGTATATGTGTGCCATAAAGAACTGAAACTGCCCTACACTGAAGATTATATTAGGGCTCGTCCAGCATTGTTCTGGATTGCAATTTGGAAAAACACTGCAGCATCTCTCACCAGAGACATAATAATTGACTGCCTTAGATGCGAGAGGCGTGGGGACATACCATGGCTGGCCACCGTAAAAGAGAGCCTAAAGAGTGTGAACCACCTGCACATCTTTTTAAACCCAATTCAATCCGAGTCAACTAACAAAAAGGTGATATAAGAGGCACTGTATAAAAAGTATAGCGAGGAAAGGTACCGGAGCGAGATCATGAAAACCTCAGTTGTAAGGTATATGTCCATAGAGGACTGTACTCACCTACCTTCCAGATACCTTTTAAAACCTATAGGACACTGGGAAAGAGGGTTGCTATTTCGTTTACGGGCAGGTACAATGAAATATTTACTATGCTTCCCTTTGGGCTATAATGCTGCTCTTGACGCATTGCCCTACCCTTGCAACGCACACAGTAACCAAACAATGTTGCACTTTTTATTCTCATGTAGTCTTTATTCTAAATTCACAAAAGGATTTTTGATACCTTTCTTTAAAAAACGCACCATTTCCGACTTCAGGGAAGCCTACACGGAAGTGCTTAAATTGGTGGAAGATGAAATAATTTTCCATGTTGGATCATTCCTGAAGTCAGCCGTATGGTCACGCAGAACTATGTGTGCCCAATGAAGGTCGTCTAGACTGTATATTGTTGTAATGTTGTTAAGCGCACCGTATCGATTTTTAATATATGATATATCCCGCTAACCCTGGACCATCTTAGTCTTTGTTATTAATGTACTGTACCTTTTTGCTTTGAGTATGTTGCTATGTATGAATTGTTTTTATTGTGCTTTCATGGATATTCTATACACGAATAAAGATATTTTGAATTGAATAGAAAATGAATATAATTGAAGATGGGATTTTTCAAACCTGCTTTGAAGAAGCAGCGGTGATTAAAAAGATATAGAGCATGGGGGAACAAATTAACCCAGACCCTGAAAAAGAGAGACAGCTTAGTGTTTTAAATTCAACATTTGAACATGAAGAAATTAACAACCCCTGCTAAATCATGAAAATGTGAACCAGTGTCAGGAAAAATAATTAATTTCCCTAAGTTAGGAAACAGCTGCATGTGCAGTAACTACACATGATTGACGGACAGATTTGGCTCAAAATTATGACATTGATGTTTCAGGAAGGTTTCCAATTCAGAAAAGTTTCAGGGCACATATGGATGATGAAGCAAATGAGAAAATGTGTTCTTCAGGGATGCATTTGCACATTGCAGAAATAATAAAATATATTTTCAAATGCAATGGTTTTAAGAAATTCGGGGACAAATGGACATGAAAACATGAGAAGAAAAAGAAACCACCAGACCTTGTTAGGGAAAATAATAAACAGGATGAAGGAGATGCTTTTGCTTACTCGTTGAGAGAAAAGGGGAGAGAGGTGCATGTTCATGTGCCACAGAACAAAAGTGAACTTGCAGCATTTCTGGACACATTCCCAAAATTGAGAGACAAACTTATGCTGTGGTACCCACAAGTTTATGGATTTGTTGACTTTGTAAAAGAGTTGTGCATTAATTTGGAAATGTTCTTTGACATTGCCCTGCAGACTGAATTGTGGGTTGAATCTGAAGTTGTTGTGCAAAGGTCAGGTGAGGAGACAATGAAAAGGTTTGCATGAATGCACCATCATCTTCTGTTGTTATGGAGAAAAACCTAGCAGTGATTACTTTCCTGAACGGCAGAGTGCCAGCAAAGGATGTTGATTGGGTACAGATTAAAAGAACACAGGATGGAAGTAAAGGTGTTTTGGTCTGTGCAAATTCAGATATGGGTGTTGTACTGCTGGAAAAGGTGCCCTTTTGCCATCTTTATAACAGAATTGAGCATTGGAAGAAGAAATGTAAATTTAAACATGATGCACAAATACAGAGATAAATGCAGGTGCAAAACATGCCAGTTAAGCAAATGCGAATGCCAGTTCAGAAACAGGTACCAATGGCATGAATTTTTCAAGCACAGATCGTCCTACAAAATATGGAAAATGCTTAAAATTAATTTAAATAAGTTCTCCAGAGCAAATGGGAATTATTTCCAGAGACAAAATCAGAACCCAGTTCAACAGGTTGCTGTATTTGAAAATGAGAGTTTTAACCTTCAGAATTCTGAATTTACCAAGTCCATTGTGAAAACAGTGGAAGGTCCAGACTTAATTGTAGGAGTTTTAAACAAAGAAATTACAAACCCAGTTTTAGAAGAATTTGCACCAAAAATAGGACTATTTGAGGAAAATTACCAAGTTGTTGTTTGTGACTCAGGCCAAGCAGGAAAACAATTGTTTTGCAAATTAAACAGCACAAATTACTGTACACCAGATAAACTTAATTTTCAGATTCCTGATGAGGATGTACATTTTAAAATGGCCCAACAAGAGACAGCTGTAGCATTCTTTTCAGAAAAGACAGTTGAAAAATTATCTTCTGATTTGAAAGAAATAATAAACACAGAAGGGAGTTCACAGAGAAGCATGTCAGATTAATAAAATGTGTAGAACATGTCTTATTAAAATCAGAACCAGATGACGTGTATTCAAAACACCATCAGTTGCAGAAATGTTACCAATAAATAGAGATAAACTGAGTAAAAGATTTTTGATGGATTTGATTGGAAGTTTATGTAACTTTCTGATCACAGGTTTACAGAAACTAAATGAAAAGGACCGAATAGTGCAGGAGATTAATAGCATAACTTTTCTATGTTGTCCTGAAGTACTGAATCCAGCTAATATATTTTTTCACATTTCATGTGCTGAAGAATGGCTTACTTTTATTGATATGTGTTAAGTTCATGTCGCAGTGCCATTGCATGAGAATAGTCAAGAGTACTGTCAAAAAGAAGATGAATACCTGGGACATATAATTAGAAAGGGAGCTAGAAAGGTGTCATCAAAGAGAGTGGAAATAATTCACCAGATAAATCAACCTCAAACTCAGAAAGAAGTCAGGAAAACTTTGGGAATGGTTGGTTGCTGTGGAGAGTGGTTACTAATTCTTTCCCTAGTGGCTAAGCCTTTCCTGAGGCTGACACAAAAGGATGTGTCTGATCCGCTTCCACTGGACAACAGTTGCACAAACGCATTCCTAGAGTTGAAAGAGAAAAAGTGTTGCACCCCAGCACTGGGAATGAAAGTTTATTTGAAAGAAAATACACCAATTTGCAGTGAGAGGGAGGGAGGGCTGCGCTCTCTCAGTGCCTATTCATAAACATGAATGTTTTCAAAGTTCTGTGATGTATTTCCCAATGACTTTGACCCTAACTTCACAGAAATGCCAGCAAATGTATTGGTTTGTGATGAAACTGAATATGAATGTCTAGATGTCATTAAAATATGCATAAAGTCAAGATCAGACTTTAAGGATGAATGTCTGATTCAGCCCAGCAATGTCCATTTTGTAGATGGCCCATATTTGAAAGGTAACAATGACACATTAGAAGCAGCACATGCTGTGCTCCTTATACATTATGTTGACAAAGCTTCATGGATTTCTCACCTAAAAATGTAAAATTGATTGCCCTTAACATAACATGCAGTATAGCTACTCAAATAGGAGTCACTATTGTCATGGGAGAGAGAAATGCTAATTCAGTTGCACCCAATTGTGTTCTATTAGCATGTAAATTCAATGGAATCTAGACAGGTGAATTAATAGAGGCTCAAGGCAATGTTTCAGAAATAGAACAACAATGTTGTAGCAGAATACATGTTGTGAAAACTGCATAGTAGGAAATGTGTTATTACAAAAACTGATGCCCAGGTATAGATTGCCATTTTCTTTGAATTCAGATCATTTTTCAATCCTTGTCCAATCAGTACCACAGATTGGACAAGGATTGGATTGTAGCTATCTACCTGAAATTACAAGCATAATAAAGCAACTCAAAGACAGTGCAGAGTTTTACTTTGCAAAAGACTGTGTATCAGCATCACTGAAGTTGATTGAAAATGGACATGCAAATGCACTTGTGAAAAACACTGATGCAAACACTAGCCATTGCTGTGAAGGTCTGGCTGATATGGAGAGTGCAGTTTCTCATCAGATTGCAGCTGCTACACAAGATCTGCATAATGGATGGTGCCTAAACTTTGATCTGAGAGATGTGAAATGTAAAGGTCTATTCCAAATTATCCTGACAAAGACTATTGTGAAATGTGGTGGCCTTCCAAATTGGGTGCATGCCTTTCACACACGTATGGTCCTGTATCCCCCTGATGAAACAGCTCCTCTTCAAGAAGAGATGCCAGCAGTGGTTAAACGTCCACAGAAGAGGATTGGTCAAGATGTAAGGGTACACACAGAGTCAGAAGCAGCACTAGAGAAAACTGAAGTGGCACTGGAAAAGCAAAAAGTGGAAACTGACTCAGATGAAAGCGGTGTCCAAAGCGTGAAAGAATCAGATGCAGCCTCTGAAGAAGAATTTAGTGCGGTGGGCCTGTTACATTCTCAGTTTATAGTTGTGCACTGTAACTTTAAATGTACTAGCATCCTGTTGCATGCCATTGCATGAGACATGTATTATTTCAATGTGGTTCCAGATTCCACCTGTGTGAAGAATGCTTAACATCACTGTTGGGGCAGTCTACGACTGGAGCTAAGAAAAAGCTGGCTGAAAGGGTATCCAAAAAGTCTGGAGTGTTCCCTTGAAAAATCATTTGCACCCATAGCTGAAACATCTGAATCTGATCAAACTGAAAATAAAAGTGAAAGGCTTGGGTTGAAAAAGTGCAAATAATTGATGGTGCTTTGTCAGAGTTTCTCAGCACCTGAGTGGTCAAATTGCATGGAAAAAGTACAAAATGCCACACTGTGGGGCCGATTCTGATCCTGGATTTTTATTTTCCATACAAATAGGATTTGTATTTTTTCCATACAAATTGTAAAAGTCCCCTCCAACCCGTGTAGTACGATTCGTACGGGAAAAATACATACAGATCGGCCCGATCCTTACAAATCGGATCGGGAAAAGCTGTACGACACGGACTTGTAAAAAAGACCATACAATTTGTAAAAAGGCTGTCCAACCCGTCAAGTACGATTGGTGCCGGGTTGTCAGCATACGATTTGTATGGAAAATGGCCTGTATACTTGGTATGACTTTGTACTGGGCAACAAAGTGAACCCCTATACGCCTCGTACCCTGGTATGACTCGTTCTGGGGGTACGACTCATACCGGGGTACGGGTCGTATAGGGGTATGAGGCGTACAGGGGCCCCCCACATGCGAGGCGTGTTTATGGTGCGTACCCCAACATCGCGCATGTACGCAAAGTACGTACGCGATTTTTGGGGTACGGTGCGAACATACGTGATTTTGGGGTACTGGTCGTGTACGCACCGTACAAGCACCGTACCCAAAAATCGTGTATGTACGCACCGTACCCCAAAATCGTGTACATACGCACCGTACCCCAAAATCGCGTACATACGTACCGTACCCCAAAATCGCGTATGTATGCACCGTACCCCAAAATCGCGTACATACGCACCGTACCCCAAAATCGCATACGTACACACCGTACCCCAAAATCGCGTATGTACGCACCGTACCCCAAAATTGCGTATGTACGCACCGTACCCCAAAATTGCATTTTTGGGGTACGGTGCGTACGTACGCGTTTTTGGGGTACGGTGTGTACATACACGATTTTGGGGTACGGTGCGTACATATGCGATTTTGGGATACGGTGCTTGTACGGTGCGTACACTACAAGTACCCCTTCATCGCGTATGTACGCACCATACCCCACTTTCCGTGCCATCCGTACGCACCGTACATACACACCGTACCCCTGTATTCATGGGGTGTACGACGCGTACATGAGGGGGTCTGTCTCCTACTGTTTTCGGGGCGTACAAGGTTTTTCCAGTACTTTTTGGCTCTTGTAAAAAAAGAGCTGTATGGAGTGCCGTTTGTACGAATCGTACCTGCCGGGTTGTAAACTGCTGCCGGGAATACATGGGAACGTCGTGTACAGAGCAATCCGAATCGGAATTGCTTGTATATACGAGTTGTATGGTCTTTTTTACAATTTGTATGGAGTGCGTCTATTTGTACGGATCGTACTTCCTAGGTTGTAGGGGCCTCCTTACAAATACGAGTTGTATGGGAAAACACTCCATACCACAATTTGTACAGCGTTTTTCCAGGATCGGAATCGGCCCCTGTATGAGCCGCCCTGATGGCAAGCTGATGGCCAGCCGAGAAATGATGAAACAGTAACTGAGAATTGTCAAGAGCTGAAGAAAAAACAATATTTGAATGATGAAAGAAAAAGAAGAAAATAAAATAGAAAAGAGAACTGTTCTGTTGAATTTTCCTTTTATTATTATAGTTACTTATTTTAGAGAACAGTTCCAAGAAGTTACTTACAGAACTCAACACTAAACATTTGAGCTTAGCTATATATGATCTGATTACAGACAAGACTTGTGTTTGCCTTAGAAATAGAAGAAAAATTGTTATATGCTCAGCTTTTGCAATAAAAATGTCACCTGTGAAATTAAATAAGTGCGATGATTTATAAATCATTTGAGGTATTATGATTTGATATCAAAAGGGAGGATTGCTGTAGCTCAGATTTCATCTGGAGTCAAGCATTGCTTTATTTTTGTGCTTCAGACAGAATGCATTTAAATGGACAGGCATATTTTGGTGCAAGTGAAAACACATGGCACATGAAATATCAAATGAGGCCTAGTCAAATGCTTTTTAAAAGGGGCACTTTTAGTGCATTCAAAGTGAAAGACATGAAACGAGGCCTGGTCAAAATGCATACAGTCTGTAATGCTTGTGCTGAATTAACATGTGTTTTTGCAGTGTAGAGAAACTTGTGATTGCAGTTTCCTTTTTAGCTTTGAAGATAATCATGAAATGTGTTCTCTCCTCCCAGCTCATTTTCCTTGTAATCTATACTTCCTGTTCCTGTCTTAAGAGACTTTGGCTTTGTTGCATATTTAGACAATGCATATTCAGTTCATAACACATCTTCTTATAATGTGTACCAATTAACCATGCACCAAACACTACAGGCGGGGCAAACACATTGTGCGTGAAAAGCTATCTAAAACATTAAAGGATGTTGCTATGAGTATGTATTAACTGTGTGCGCTTTGAAAATTTGCACTGGTGCATGTTTATGCTATGTTGTACATTGCACATTTTTGCATGGTGTGCACAAATGATAGAAAGACTGCTTTAAACTAATTTCTTTTGCTAGGTTATAACTAATGCAGGGTACTAGTATGGGGGTAGGTAAACATAATGGGTTTCATTTCATAAATTAATATTATTATTTTTTTTTTAGTTTTTGGGCCCAAAATAAAATGGATGCCTAAGAATCCAGCATGACTGAGAATTGTGCTAAAATGAGAGCCGCATGCACAGAAGATTATGTCAGCTGCCTAAAGTGAAGTAACATGGGTCAGGGCCACAGTGAACTGTACACTTGTGCCGATGTAGCAGTGTTTGTGGAGAAATGTAATCCCTGTGTGCGATGTGAAAGGGAGACAGGAAATTGAGTGATACATTTAGTTGCAAGAAATGTTCTTACTGATACATGTCATGTATCTTAGCATTAAGTCCCTATTGTCAGAAGCGGTATGTGTTGGATTTGCAATGAGAACAGGATAGTGAGACCCTAATGTCATCTATGCTAACCAATCACAATGCAAGTTTCTACTGAAAACGCAACAATATTAGTATGGCCAGCCAGGAATTAGTGTATAAAAAAGGACCCCACCGGGAAAGTGTCAGCTTTAGAGCCTTAGAAGTCTTAGAGGGAGGAGAGGAGAAGAAGCAGATCTGACACAGACATCATATGGGTTAGGTACGTGAACATCGCAGGTGCAGCCTGGGAGGAGATTGCGTCCAAAGAGAGACAGAGGGAGGTGGGGGTTCTTGCTCCTATGTTTTTCTGAGAGTCCTTGCACGTCATATTTTTGGCTAGGCAGATCACATTCCTCTGTGGTCTTGTGAAGGGGGCAGGAAGCCTCTCTCAGAGGAACAGACCAGGGCAGAGAGTGCAGATAATAGAACATGTTTAGATTTAGATGCTAAAACTCTAAGTTTATGTTTTGACTAACTAACTAGTTTTGAAAAGATTTATTTGTGTCGCTCGTAGTCGAGACTGCTGGGAGTTTTTATCTGTTGCCCGTTATTACTGGACCTGCCACTGTTTGCTGGAAGACTGCTGCCGATTTTGGGGCTGACGCTCGGAGACACCGTTTGGAGTGGGACTGCGAGGACCAGCAGGCTGTGCGGCTTTCTACCTGCCACACCTGGGTCCTCTTCCCGCCCCACCTCCCTGCTTCCGGCTCCTTAAAAATGACTCGTGGCCCCCGCTCCGCGGGAGACGCTCGTAGTCGAGACTGCTGGGAATTTTTATCTTTTGCCTGTTATTACTGGATCTGCCACTGTTTGCTGGAAGACTGCTGCCGATTTTGGGGCTGACACTCGGAGACACCGTTTGGAGCGGGACTCGAGGACCAGCAGGCTGTGCGACTTTCTACCTGCCGCACCTGGGTCCTCTTCCCGCCCCACCTCCCTGATTCCAGCTCCTTAAAAACGACTCGCGGCCCCCGCTCCGCGGGAGCCGCTCGTAGTCGAGACTGCTTGGAGTTTTTATCTGTTGCCCGTTATTACTGGACCTGCCACTGTTTGCTGGAAGACTGCTGCCGATTTTGGGGCTGACACTCGGAGACACCGTTTTGAGCGGGACTGCGAGGACCAGCAGGCTGTGCGGCTTTCTACCTGTCGCACCTGGGTCCTCTTCCCACCCCCACCTCCTCCTACTTAGCTACGCCCATATCCGCGTCTCGCGGGACGCGCGCGGGAGTCGCCGGGCGAAGCCCGGGCCAAGGGCGGGCCCATTATAGCCCGGTCGAGCCCGGAAGAGACTGGACTGGCCCCCCCTCTAACTTCTGGTACCGCATGCTTATGCAAAACCTGGACTTCGTCATCTGAGCAAGTGATTACCGCCTATTACTGTTTGTTGTATTTACTAAAGTATTAAAATGTCTGCAAAGAATAGAAGAAATAAGGTCGCCGAGGGGTCCCTGCTTCTGGGAACATTAGACAACTTTATCATAAGAACAAATTCAGTGATAGACGAAGGGATAACCTTAATGGAAAGGCGTGTTTCGCAGGACTTGGCACTGGCTAAAAGATCTTCTATGGGCCACCTTGCGAATGCACGCACACACGAATCTATCAAAAGAGCCAATACCATAGATATTGAGGCGCTTATACATAGCCCCGTTAGCTCTCAGGGCTCATTCTGCTCCCTGCCAGTGCCTAATACGCAATCACTAGAAGTTATAGAGGATGTACAGGCACTAGTGGAGGGTAGCCCCCAAAAGAGACCAAACACTAGACAGGCAAGCGAAAGGAGGGAAGGTGCGATACCAAAAAGGAAGCAACCAATGACCGCAGCTGTAGGAAGCAAAAAATCTAAACACATTAAGGGACACGGCAACCATGACGATCAACTTAATATGAAATCTAGTGGTTCTGCAGCCCCGCCTCCTCCGGAGGCTTCTAGTGAGGCTGTCACTCTTGGAGATGGCGTTAACATTAATACTCTTTCTACTTCATGTAGTCTAGAGAAAGATGATGTCTCCCTATTTAATAACCTGGGGATTTTGTTAAAGTCCATTCTTGCCCCATTGGAAGCAAGACTCCACGGAATCGAACAACAGCTGGTTAAGCTAGATACGGCGGTAAAAGGCACAAAGGTTACTGGGAATCCCAAAAATAACCCTATGGGTCCATCTAAAACAACATTGGCCTCAGAGATACAACCAATCCAACAATGTTTAGAAACCTCTGAGTGAGCCTGCTCTAAACGCCTAAACGCTCAAACAGTAGTAAGCCCCCCAGATCTGTCAAAAATCCCCATTATACCAGGCAAAGGACCTACACCACCCGTACCAATACAGAAAGATAGAGAAGGGGGGGTCTTAGGAGAAGCACCTAGGAGGGCTCGTCGTATAAACTTACCTCCACAATCGAGCCCATATGTCATAGTATTAACGGGAGTGCCAGAATTAAAAAATACTAATCAAGAGCCATTTATTTGTTTAAAAAACAAAGTAGCTCATTGGCTTAACACAAATATACCGTTACCCTCTTACACTAGGAGTGAAATTTTGATTGTCCTTAGGTTATCGTGGGTGGGCTGCACACCAAAAACCATAAAAGGAGACTGTGTACTGGTCAATTTCAGAGACCCACGTACGGAGGACTATATCTGCTCCTGGAATAACCACAACCAAAACCTAGAGTCAGAGATCGAAACTAGACCACTTTCGTTCTTTTTCCCTCCACCGAACCAACAAGATAATGGGGGCGATTGGACATTTGTAGCGCATCACCGACAGGGCAGGATGGGAAGTTATCGACATAGTCCTTTAAACACCCAAAATTACTTGCCCTTACAGAACAGGTTTAGCACCCTAGAAATGGTTGACTGACTAAAAACCATTACAGTTAACACCCAGCGCAGTAATGTAGCGCGGGGCAGGACCAATCATCATCATCATCTTTATCTAGATCTGCCTACGCAGGCGAACCCCAGTTATCTGGAGAGTCACCTCACTGTAACTATTTCGACAACTACAGAAGTAGGTACCCAATTATGCAACAATGCGCTAGATGAAGAGATCCTAATGGAGGGTATAGATATCTTGGTGCCTAACTCATTAACCTCATTAAACCCTCATAATACACTGCATAATACACAGCATGTCGGGCCAGATGGGATTAATAGCCAACCTTCTACTCGCACTGATCATGAGGCAGGAGAGATGGGAAAGTCTCTATCCTTTTTATCGTGGAACGTTGCTGGTCTCTCAAATAAGATAAATGATCCAACTTTCTTAACTTTTGTGGAAGAATTTTCCATCGTTTGCCTCCAGGAGACCTGGGTGAGGGAAGCAGTTCATATAAATGGATACCGCACCTTTCATACCCCGGCTGAGCTATTGACAAGGGGCAGAAATAAAGGGGGATTACGTATTTTCATCTCGAATACCTTAAATATTATGGTTGGAAAATGTATTGCTGCCTCAAAATATTATCAGATGTTGGAGCTTATAGTGAAAGGCAATGAGACTATTAATGTGGTTAATTTTTACAACAATATTCTTAAGACTGAAATATATAGTGTTTTGGAGGGCCTGTCAAATATAATGCAGAAATCTGATGAGGATTGCTTTTCGGGGAACCGAATGATATGGATGGGCGACTTTAACTGTTCTCTTTGCCCAAATAGCCACACAGGTATATGTGGCCTAATTAACACCAATATCACTATTAGATTCTTCTATGAAAGTGGCTGAAAGGGTCATTTTAAACAGATTCCAGGTATGGGCGGAAGACACAGGCGCCCTTTCAAAATACAAATATGGTTTTAAAGCAGGGCTAGGTACAGTAGAACAAGGCCTAAATTTAGGCATTATAATTGGCAAATATGTGGTAGCGAAAGGGGATAAGTTATTCCTAACATTCGTGGACCTAAGTTCTGCGTTCGATTGCCTAAGCCACGAGATTTTATGGGATACACTTTCCCTTTTAGGAATTGACACGAGTCTACTCAATTTTATTAAAGAACTATATCGAGGGGAATGCGCCAAGGTTCGTTTTGACATTAAGGGAGAGTGTACCTCTAAATTCCCTATAAATAAAGGAGTCCGCCAGGGATGCATAATTGCGCCTTTTTTATTTAATTTATATATCAATAGCATAGCATCCCACTTACTACAACTCAAACAGGACTGTCCACTTATCGGAGGTAACCCAGCTACCATCTTGATGTACGCGTACGACGCGGTAATCATGGCAGAGACCCAACTGGGGCTCCAGAGATGCCTTAAGTCTTTTTCAGACTATATGATTGCGAGAGGTTTAAAAATCAACATTAGCAAAACCTTTAGCATGTGCTGTTCTAAAAAGAGCATGGTCAACTGTAACATCTTCTTGTCCAACACAAAGATTGATTCCACCAGGTCTTTTTCCTACTTAGGGATAAACTGACAGCAAAGGGACCTGGGCCAAAGCTGCTAATACGAGGAAAATAGCTTTCTCACGTGCAATTGGAGCCGTGCGAAATTGTGCTATTAAGCTCGGGGGCCGACTGGTTAAAATCCTGTTGGACATTTATAAAGCAAAGTGTGTGTCCACGGTGATTTACGGTGCTGGGATCTGGAGTATTGCAGACACCAGCGAGATCCAAGCATGTGAAAACGCTTTCTCCGTTATTTACTGGCAGTCCCCAGGTCGACTTCTACATATGTCTGCCACAAGGAGTTGGGCTTAGTCTATGAATCAGACCTTATTAAAGTGAGCCCAATTCTGCTGTGGCACAAGGTGTGGGTTTCCCAAGAGACAGAACTGAATAGGGAAATTATCCAGGATTGTATGAAACTTCAGGATAGTTCGAAAATAGAGTGGTTCATGTATGTGAAACGTTTTTTTAAAGAAATTGGTCATCAGGAATTCTTTGATAATCCACAGAGCATGATTGTAATTTCTAGGAAAAAGTTGAAGGAAATCTGTCTTCTTTTCCTGGAAAATAAAAGATGGCAGCTGGAGGGCCAGAAGTCCTCAGTAATGCAAAATCAATTAATGCTAGGGGGCCATGGTTTACAGCAATATTTAATGCTTACACAGAGTAGTTTCACTCAATGCTCCTAACCTGCTTTAGGGGAGGAAGCTTCTTTAGACTTCTGACCTTCCCTGTTGTCACCGGTGTGCAGTCTAAATATCGAGTTTTTATTTTCGAATGGACATAATATCGACTTTTTTTTAAAATAATATATTACATTTAAAAAAAAAATTACTTTTTTTTTAAAACTTATAAAATGTATTACAATTTAAATGAGTGAGTTATGTGTTTAAATGGGAATAGTGTTAGAACAGTATAAAATATAAATTTATAAAAAAATTAACAATTAAAAAAAAAAAAATCTAATTCAATTTAAAAAATAAAAATGTTTTTATTTAAAAAAAATATTATTTTACACAAATTTTCTTTAAAAATCAATAATTTATATTTAAATATTACAATGAAATTTTTTTAATTGTATGGGATTAAATTTAAATGAATTGTAGAATAATAAAATAAGTATTTATGTAAGTTTAGGATCTAAAAATAAATGTTTATATAATTTTGATGACATAGTGTAATCTTTTGGGATTGTATTAAATAATTAATATGATTTGATAATGTAAATCTTATATAATAAAAATATATAAATGTAATTTTCCAAATTGGAAATTTTATTTTAAAAATTAAAAAATATTTTAAAAATGTTAATAATATTTTAAGAAAAATACATAAAAATTAAAATTATATGTTATAAAAATTAAATATTTGAAAAATTTACATTTAAAAATGTTCTAATTGTGTATTAATTTATTTTAATTTATTTATGTAATTAAATATTAAATGAAGATTTATACATTAAAATATAGCATTATTAGATTAATGTTGTTTTTGGTGCTAATATTGATTAGTGTGTGATTGTTTGTTATACAATGTTAATATCAATAAAGAAAAATTTACCAACATTTATAAATACTATTGTTACGAACATTAAAAATCCAAATAAAAGTAATATCTTGTTATTAGTATGATAGTTTAAGATTTATCGTTTAAATATATTATAAAATTAATATATTAATACATATTTCTTTATTAAATATTCTATTTTATATTAATACATAATATATAATATGTTTTTATTTATATAGGAATAGTAATCTAAATTTTTTTTAGAATAATGTAATTTTTTATGTAAATAGTTAAGTTTAAAATAAAATTGTAGATGTAGTATTTATTCTTAAACATTTCTATTTTAGGTAACATTATAAAGTTTATTACTATATAAATTGATATAAAGACTGCATTGTGAATTCATTATTAAATTGTATCTATGTACTGCGTGTATTTTGAGATTATAATTTGAAATTAAGATTTTTTTTTTATATGTGTTTAATGTCAAAAACAAGACTGAGTTTATACTTGGTGGAGTGTGAATAGTAATTTGTATGGGTTCAGTGTCCAGCACCTTCCCTGACTTTATACTTGGTGGAGTGGGAATAGTAATTTGTATGGGTTCAGTGTCCAGCACCTTCCCTGATTTTATACTTGGTGGAGTGGGAATAGTAATTTTTATGGGTTTAGTGTCCAGCACCTTCCTTGAGTTTACACTTGTAGGTCGATTCCGATCCGGTAAAATGCGCTCCGAATCGTCGTACGGAGAGTTTTTTCCCCATACGAATCGTACCCGTAGACGTCCCGTACGTACGACGAAGTACGATCCGTACCAGGTGCCAAACTCCGTACGAGTCGTACAGGACTCCGTACGACTCAGATCTCCGTACGAGTTGCACTCGGAACCGGCTGTACGCGACATCACTACGGTTCACGGCTGGTTTTTACGACCCAGCAAGTACGATCAGTGTCGGGTACGCGCCGTACGACCCTTTTCCTACGGGAGCCGAAAACAGTCGTAAACGCAGAGTTCGCGCCGAAACAGGTACAAAACGCCCCCCCCCCGGGTACGGCACGTACCCGCCATGATCGCAGGGGTACGCGCCGTACCCCTGTGATCATGCGGGGTACATGCCGTACACCCAGCGTACATGGGGTATGCACCGTACCCCATGTACGGTGGGTGTACGGCACGTACCCCATGTAGGCTGGGTGTACGGCACGTACCCCCCATGATCGCAGGGGTACGCGCCGTACCCCTGTGATCATGCGGGGTACGTGCCGTACACCCAGCGTACATGGGGTACGCACCGTACCCCATGTACGGTGGGTGTACGGCACGTACCCCAAGTACGCTGGGTGTACGGCACGTACCCCCCATGATCGCAGGGGTACGCGCCGTACCCCTGCGATCATGGGGGGTACGCGCCGTACGGTGTGTAGGTGATCGTGCGCTTTTCCGTACGAATCGACGTGTACCGTACGAATCGCGCCCGGGTCGGCCGATCGGGATCGGAATCGTCCGGTCGTACGGCGTCCGTACGAGTCGTACGGAAACGGCTCCGGATACGAATCGTACGGACGGGGATTTTACCGGATCGGAATCGACCCCTTGGTGTTGTGGGAATAGTAATTTGTATGGGTTCAGTGTCCAGCCCCTTCCCTGACTTTATAGTTGGTAGAGTGGGAATAGTAATTTGTATGGGTTCAGTGTCCAGCACCTTCCCTGATTTTATACTTGGTGGAGTGGGAATAGTAATTTTTATGTGTTTAGTGTCCAGAACCTTCCTTAAGTTTACACTTGGTGGAGTGGGAATAGTTATTTGTATGGGTTTAGTGTCCAGCACCTTCCTTGAGTTTACACTTGGTGGAGTGGGAATAGTAATTTGTATGGGTTCAGTGTCCAGCACCTTCCCTGACTTTATACTTGCTGGAGTGGGAATAGTAATTTGTATGGGTTCAGTGTCCAGCACCTTCCCTGATTTTATACTTGGTGGAGTGGGAATAGTAATTTGTATGGGTTTAGTGTCCAGCACCTTCCTTGAGTTTACACTTGGTGGAGTGGGAATAGTAATTTGTATGGGTTTAGTGTCCAGCACCTTCCTTGAGTTAACACTCGGTGGAGTGGGAATAGTAATTTGTATGGGTTTAGTGTCCAGCACCTTCCTTGAGTTTACACTTGGTGGAGTGGGAATAGTAATTTGTATGGGTTCAGTGTCCAGCACCTTCCCTGCATTTATACTTGGTGGAGTGGGAATAGTAATTTGTATGGGTTTAGTGTCCGGCACCTTCCTTGAGTTTACACTTGGTGGAGTGGGAATAGTAATTTGTATGGATTTAGTGTCCAGCACCTTCCTTGAGTTTACACTTGGTGGAGTGGGAATAGTAATTTGTATGGGTTTAGTGTCCAGCACCTTCCTTGAGTTTACACTTGGTGGAGTGGGAATAGTAATTTGTATGGGTTCAGTGTCCAGCACCTTCCCTGAATTTATACTTGGTGGAGTGGGAATAGTAATTTGTATGGGTTTAGTGTCCAGCACCTTCCTTGAGTTTACACTTGGTGGAGTGGGAATAGTAATTTGTATGGTTTAGTGTCCAGCACCTTTCTTGAGTTTAAACTTGGTGGAGTGGGAATAGTAATTTGTATGGGTTTAGTGTCCGGCATCTTCCTTGAGTTTACACTTGGTGGAGTGGGAATAGTAATTTGTATGGGTTCAGTGTCCAGCACCTTCCCTGACTTTATACTTGGTGGAGTGGGAATAGTAATTTGTATGGGTTTAGTGTCCAGCACCTTCCTTGAGTTAACACTTGGTGGAGTGGGAATAGTAATTTGTATGGGTTTAGTGTCCAGCACCTTCCTTGAGTTTACACTTGGTGGAGTGGGAATAGTAATTTGTATGGGTTCAGTGTCCAGCACCTTCCCTGAATTTATACTTGGTGGAGTGGGAATAGTAATTTGTATGGGTTTAGTATCCAGCACCTTCCTTGAGTTTACACTTGGTGGAGTGGGAATAGTAATTTGTATGGGTTTAGTGTCCAGCACCTTCCTTGAGTTTACACTTGGTGGAGTGGGAATAGTAATTTGTATGGGTTTAGTGTCCAGCAACTTTCTTCAATTTACACTTGGTGGATTGGAAATAGTTATTTGTATGGGTTTAGTGTCCAGCACCGTCCTTGAGTTTACACTTGGTGGAGTGGGAATAGTAATTTGTATGGGTTCAGTGTCCAGCACCTTCCCTGATTTTATACTTGGTGGAGTGGGAATAGTAATTTGTATGGGTTTAGTGTCCAGCACCTTCTTTGAGTTTACACTTGGTAGAGTGGGAATAGTAATTTGTATGGGTTCAGTGGCCAGCACCTTCCCTGACTTTATACTTGGTGGAGTTGGAATAGTAATTTGTATGGGTTTAGTGTCCAGCACTTTCCTTGAGTTTACACTTCGTGGAGTGGGAATAGTAATTTGTATGGGTTCAGTGTCCAGCACCTTCCCTGACTTTATACTTGGTGGAGTGGGAATAGTAATTTGTATGGGTTCAGTGTCCAGCACCTTCCCTGATTTTATATTTGGTGGAGTGGGAATAGTAATTTTAATGGGTTTAGTGTCCAGCACCTTCCTTGAGTTTACACTTGGTGGAGTGGGAATAGTTATTTGTATGGGTTTAGTGTCCAGCACCTTCCTTGAGTTCACACTTGGTGGAGTGGGAATAGTAATGTGTATGGGTTCAGTGTCCAGCACCTTCCCTGATTTTATACTTGGTGGAGTGGGAATAGTAATTTGTATGGGTTCAACAGTGTCCAGCACCTTCCTTGAGTTTACACTTGGTGGAGTGGGAATAGTAATTTGTATGGGCTCAGTGTCCAGCACCTTCCATGACTTTATACTTGGTGAAGTGGGAATTGTAATTTGTATGGTTTTAATGTGTAGTAGGTTTTTGTGACTTTATAATTGGTGCAGTGGTAATAAGAAAACATTTTTAATAACAAATATTTATAATTGGTACTATACTATAATAAAGTTTTAAAATTAAATATAAAAACTTTTGTACTAATTATAATTATTGTTATTGTAGTAGTAAAAAGATATATACATTTTTATAATTATTACAATTTAAAATGCATTTTTAATTAGAATATTTAATATTTAGTTAATATTTATATAGAATAATAAAGAAGGAAACATACACAGAGTTAAATGGAACAATTGAAACACAGTTTATTAACACTTAAAACAAATTTGTAAGTAGAGCTATATTTTTTATTTGTATTGTAAAATAGTAAGTAAATAGTTTTTATTATCACAAAAAATATACTAAGTGCATATATATGTTTTTTAACAAATAAATGATATTAAAAAAATTGTTATGTCTAATCACATATATTGTAACATAAATAGTTAAAGCACACAATTTATATGTACTTTTCTTTTAATAACAATTATTTTATTCACATAGACATTGAATAAATTGTCAGAATTAACATGTTGAAAATTATTGTTATATTTGTTGTACATTAATTTGTACTTTTTGTAAATTACTAGACATTCATAGATACATATGTATACATTTTTTATAACAGTAACATTTTTGTGGGTTACAAAGTAGTCATATTTATTTTTAGAAATTAATATTATGAATATAGAAAATATTAATCATATTAATTTTTACATAGATAAACACACAAATAATTGTTATATACATACATAAGTTTTAAAATAATATTAGCATTTTTATAAACAGATTATTTGTAACAAGGTTATACATTCAAATTTGTTTAACATATAAATTATTTTCAAAATATATATATAAATACTAATACATTTTTTAAAGTAACAGATAACAGTTCAATAATTATTTGAAAGTAATGAAGATTTAAGAAATAATTTCCTAAATTGTAAAAAATTAATTACATGTAATATAATACTGAGTTTATTATTTTAAAGTGTTGGAATATAGAAATTAAATAGCTTTTTGGTGTATACAGGGACTACTTTTTAACCGCGTAATGTTATTTAGGCTTATTTGGTGCTTCAACAGATCGCGGTTGGATGCTGCTTCGCGTTGGAGAGGGTAAGTTTGTTTTAATTGTATATTAGAAGTTAATGAAGTTATTTTAAGTGTATGTGTGGTGTGTTTAGGTTTATTTAGATAGTGTTATTAAGAGAAGATTGTGTTTTGGGTGTTAGGTAGAGTGTACAATATTTGCTTTTTACCGCATTTTACTTGTAGGTGTGTGACGTTAGCTAATATGTTTAAATGTTTCAAAGACAATATGTTTGCTGTATAAATATGTGTTTTTATATATGTATGGGTGTTTTTGTGTGGGTGGGTATGTATTTTATCAATTTCAGGTTATCGTCGTGTTTTACTGTTTTGGAGGAGGTCCTTTTTTTCGCTCAGAGTTGTGTGACGAGTATTATATACTCGTGTGGATTACATTGGAGAGGAGTTGCTATGGATTTGCTTGTATATTTACATTTTTTTTTTGGGCTTCCTTGGATTGTATTTGTTTTTGCAACGCTTTCGTATGGATTGCTTGAAATTGGATTACGTTTGAAGGTGCAACAGAAAAGTAAGTATTTACAACACATTTTGTGGGTGGGGAAACTGTTTTAAATTTTGCTTTAGTTATGTTGTATGTAACATTTTGTAAATACATTATCTAAATACATTTTATATATGTTATTCTATGTATTTGATAATTTAATTGCAAATTGTTACATGTAAAAATCAAGGAATTGTGAAAAAAAAATGCTTAATGTACCATGTATAGCTATGTTATGTTTTATAGAATAGTTTTTGCTATCATTGATAGATATTCTAGTCCTTTGCTAGTTGGATAGAGGGTAACTTGGCTTTGGAGTGTGTTATACATTTTTTTAGTTTCTTTGGTGAGTTTAGGTCCAATCAGAGTTACTGATTGCTCCATTCGGAGCTCCTGGTAACTCTGTTCTTTTTTGTAAGGATTGTATTAATTTGTGATGGGTAGGCGTTCCTCTGCCTGTATTTGCTTGGAAAGCATTGTGCCATCCTTCAACTGCATTGTTTGTTTTTGCTTCCTTATTTAGTGTGCTAAGGTAGACATTCCACCAAACTATTTGGTATTTGGGTTGTCTTCTATGGCCTGATCTGTGTAGCCTTCCTACCCATGTGTCTTCGAAGTAGTCAAGCATAGGGCTTAGTCTTTCTTCGTTTCTTTTATAGTAGAGGCTGTCTATTAACAAGTTATAGTGTTCAGTTACATCTGTCAGTGGAACATAGGCTAGGGCGATGAGTTTTTTTATTTGATAAGCAAATGTGTTATCTGTGGCATATTGGATACTCAAGGTAGATTTTTGTAGATGTCGCCATATACATTGGTTAAAATGGTAATAGCAACCTTGTATTGCTGTGTGTGGGTATGTTTTAAGGATGCTGTTTATCATTGCTTTCTCAAAGTCAATGATGATTTTTTGTGGAAAATAGTTGTTAGTATGTTGTTTGACTTCAGTTGGTATTTCTTGATAGGTAGCTTGCTGTTTGTTTGGTAGGAGGGCATATAGGAATGGAATATTAGCATTTTGGAAATGACCATGGATAGTGTATAATTGATAAAAAGGTTTGGGACATACAGAAAAAGTACCGTCCATCATCATCCAAGTTTGGCATTGGGTAAGTTTAGTCATGTTGTTTGCTGTGGCAAACAGTGTAATTCTTTTATCTTTAGATTTGTTGTCATATAGTATAAAATCATCTTTACTGTGAGTTACAGAGAGTTCAGGGGGAATTTGCACTTCTTCAAAAGTTTTAGGTGTGGGAGGAGTAGTGCATGTTGCTCTTTTTTGTCTAGCTACAGTTCTTTTAAGGGATTCTATAGATGGTAGTTGGCTAGAAGCATGTTGGGGAAGTACACTTAAATGATGTTTCAGAATAGCAGTTGCTGGTTGATCAGTACTAGTACTAGCTTCTTTAAGGGAATCAAGCATTTGTCTAATCTCTATTTCTGTTACATTGGGTGGGTGATTATGTTCCTTAGTATAAGTAACAGTGGTTTCCTGAGTTATAGCTCTACCATAACATTTGTTGGCATAATATTTCGTACACTTCCAAAAAACTTTCAAATCTTTTTGTTTCTCTTGAGTGTAGACATATCCCAAGTAACAAAGAAGCATTTTCCCTTTTTGAGAATAAATGAATTTAGCTCCTTCAGTCATGCTTGTATTTTAGTGCTAGGAGGTAATTAAAAGAAAATATCATTAAATTTTTTGAAGAATGAAAGTTTTATTATAATAACACAGTTTAACACATTTCTGATTTACCTGTATATCTTTTTATGATTTCAAGCAGTTCTTTTCAGGTGTTGATGTTCTTCAAACTGTTATTTTCAGTGTATATTTTTTTGTACCTGTAGAAGTAGAGGAAATGTGTACAAATATTTTATAAGTATTTATGATTTTTTGGTAGTGTTTTTTTTAGCTTGTTTCTATTTACTTACCTATCTAATAAACTTCGAAGTTACATTTAACTTATATACTTACTTATTTATATTTAAAGTTTGATGTCCAGGTGTTGTCTAGTTCTTCTGTATTTTCTTTTTGTCTGTAGGATAAAGAGTAAAAATAAAAGATATGTTTTAGGTATTTGGCTTTTAAATACAGGTGTGAGGTTTGAGAGTTACTTATTCAATGGATATTCAGGTAGTAGTTCTTACTTTAGATAGGTGTAGCTTTCTTTATGTTGAAGTCTATAAGTTTTCTTTCAGAAATTCTGCAGAGTTTCGCCTTCCTTTAGTTTGGAGATTTAGTCTGCATTTTTAGTTTGTTTCAATTTTGTTTATATAGCACTAGTCTAATAGTTTCTGAAATTGGATTGGTTGTTTAAATTGATAGTCTATTCTTATTTGTGGATTTGAATTTTTTAACATGTTATGCTAATTGCTTTCCTTGTATGGGTGACGCCAATTAACGTTTATTTTATGTGTAAGGCCTTATTTTGTATAGGTAATGTTATCTTTATGTTTTTAAAGTAGAGGAATATATATAATTTGCTGTAAGAAATGTTTAGTTGTTAGCAACGTTGTTTATGTATTATAAAATGTATGTTTGTATTTATTTTGTGTTTTAAATGTTTGTTAAAAATATAGTATGTTTTACATATTTTTAGAAACAATTTGTGATTAATTGTGATGAATATGACAATATTTTAAAATAATAAAGTTATTTATTCAAGTATGTAGTAACGTCGATATTTAAAAAAAAACGATATATTTGCATTCTATATTTTTGTATTTGATATTTTGACTGTGTTTCATGTAAAGATGTGATAATCGATGTTTTAAACATCGATAATGTTGTTAGTCGATATTGTTGTAGTCGTGGTTTTTTAAATCGATAATGTGGTTTCGATATTTTTGTGTTTTGTTGTTTAAGTATAGGTAATCGATAATTTTGTGGTCGATAATTTGTCATCGATATTTTGTCCAGTCGATATTCGGTCTATCGAGGTTATGTCAGTGATCCGATGTCAAAACTTGGTCGAAGACTTTGATTCCTTGTCCTTGCGACGATGTATCCCATCAATCAATGCTTCATTGCATCTTGTTCTGCAGATTTTATACCATGACGAGGAGAAAGTGCCTATTTGTTTTATTTAAAAAGTGGGGTTTGAGACAATGTAGACCAGCACTATTAAGATTGCAAATGCTGGAGGACAAGCTAACCTTGCATACTGTGTCAATGTTTTTAAAAAGTACGATGAGATTCAGATTGACAATGAACTGAATCTCAACCAGCATTGTAATCAGCTTATTTCGGTCTTTATCCTGTTTTTTAAGAAGTTCTAACGTTTCTATTATCAATGTAAGAAATGTACTATGTTAAATGATTCTATTGACATTGAAACCTCCTGGGGGGGAAGCCGGGAGTTGTGATAGCTGATCTAAATTTTAAAACTGTGTAAATTTTGTGATTTTTAACTTGCACCGATCCCTTGGACACCAGTCTTCTGACATCCCCGCACAGCAGAGTTAACGCTGACACAGGCGAACGCCTCCTTCTTGTCGCCATTACCTTCGAGCTCATTGAGCCACGAGACACGCCTACCTGTGCTGGCCACGCCCCCCCTCACCAGGTATAAAAGCGCGCGCTGACTACAAGCGCCGTATTGACATTGAAACCTCCTGAGGCGGAAGCTCAGGAGGAGATGTAGAGTAAAAGTAATTTCACCATCTAATGAGTTTTCAGTATTACTATTTGGGTATCTCTATACATCTTCTAATATCGAACTAAACTGACTGTATGAGTCTCATTGACCAAAGCATTTAAAAAAGGCTCCATTTGGGAGGCAAGCCAGATTCCTTCCGGTCTCTTGAAAGAGCAGACTCCACATAGTCTATTTCCCGGTCTGCACTTTTCTCATGTTCTGCTCTCCTTCCTTACACTAAGCAGTCCCTAAGACATATGATTCTTTGACTCCTTATTTGCTTTTTTGCTAAATTGGAAACAGTTTTGGCATTTAGCATATTTCAAATTGTTTGACTTATCATTCTGGGGCTATGCTAAGAGAGCTGGATGCTGATGCCTTTTGCCACCTATGTAACTGGGACGTGGCTGTGACACCGACAGCCGCTTGCCCAGTGTGTAGCTTCAAACTGGGGTGGGCGCTTGTTCCCCTGGTTAATGAGGTCAGTTTACTCGACCAGCGGGCCAAGGACTTCTCTATTTTGGCAGCTATGTTCGACGTCTGCTCTCTTAGGAAACACCATGCAGATGTATTTGATCTCTTGGAGGACAATTCTCTAGACATGTTGTTCATAACAGAGACTTGGCTCGATCCCATTTCCGACCCCATTGTCTCCTTTGCTATTCCAGTGGGCTATAAGATCTCTAGAGCCGACCGTCAGGGGGGAGAGGAGGAGGTGTGGTCAATATATATAAAAACATATGGGAACTTCGTTTGGGGGACACTTCGGCTTGGGGAGGCTGTGAGGTGCTTGATTTTAGCATCCGCTTTTTAGCCCATTTTACCTCCGGAGCCTCCCTGATCTATAGGCCTCCTGTACCTGCAGGTTCATTTCTGCAGACCTGTGGGGATGCTATTGTTTCTAGGGAGGTTAGATGTTCCAACTATATGGTTCTGGGAGATCCTAATATCCATCTAGATCGTTCAGATACCAAGCAGGTGACTAAACTGCTAGATATATTACAACTGAGACAACTCAACCAGCATGTCAGCTTTCCCACTCATCAGGGTGGCCATATATTAGACCCGATTTGCACCAATTTCCCTATTGTCATAAGGGACCCTTGCCCGGTGTCCTGGTCAGATCATTTTATATCCTACTTTTCTTGGGTGATATCTAACAGAGACACAGGTGCGCTCCTACCACAAGCCAACTTTTGGGAAAATTGATCCTCTGGAATTTAGACGGGTTCTGGAATTTTCTAGGCCCATCCTGTCAGGAGACTGTTGGGGTTTACTGGTTGGGTGTCTGGTGCGGCTAATTCTGTGGCCTCCCTTCGGCCCGGCTAGAGATGCGCCCTCTAAGCCTTGGTTCAACTCGGCTCTTAAAGCTGTTAAGCATGACTGCAAGATTCTGGAGCGGACTTGTCGCAGGAGTGGGTACTGCCCCATAGCCAAGAGGAAGCTTAGTGCAATGCAAAAAGTTTATTACAATGCTATTGCCTTGGCTAAAGGGCAATTCTTTGCAGCCCACATTGATTCTGCTAGGAACAACTCTAAAGAAATCTTTGCCATAGTGCAGAGCTTTATGTCTCCGCTGCTCAATCGAGTGCGACTCCTTCTTCATTTGGCCTGGTGTAACACGCTGTCTTGCTGTTTCAGAGACAAAATCCAGGCCATCCAGACTACATTTCCTTCTGGTAATGGCAGCATTGAGGGGTCCTTGGCGGTGCAACCTGCTGCCTCTATCTGCTCTCCGTCAGTATTTAGAGCAGTTGACCCCTTGGAATCCCTTAAAATCCTCAGGGGGCTTAAGTCCAGCTCTCCTTCGGACCCCTGCTAGGCAAGGCTTCTGGCAGAGAGTGTAAATACAGAAGTGAACTTTATCATCAATCTGTCTCTTCAGACAGCAGCTGTTCCTCAGATGTGGAAGCAGGAGAAGATCCTGCCACCTTCTTTGGATACCCTTAACCCAGGGAACTATCGACCTATCTCCCTTCTTCAATCAATCAAAGCATTTGTATAGCGCGCTACTCACCCGTAGGGTCTCAAGGCCCTGGGGGAGGGGAGTCCGCTACCGCTCGAATAGCCAGGTCTTGAGTTGCTTCCTGAAGCCAAGGTATGTGAGAAGGTGGTCAATAAACAGCTTACAGAGTATGTGGAGAGTGAGGTGTTACATCCTATAGATCACTCAGAAAGTGATAAATAATTAAGTAAAGTTTATTGCGACTTAACCCTAACAGCAGGGAAGTGCGGACACAGCCGCAGGACAGTTTGTCTCCTTACAAAATGCACATAACAGTGCTTAACAGAATAACAGAACCTACATAGCATTTAAACACTAACAACACGGCATACTCACGGCATGATAGCTCGAGCTAACACGGCGGCATGATAGCTCGAGCTAACACGAGAAATGATACCTAAGTTCTCGAGTCCCGTCTCGAGAACTAGCTCGAGACACAACACTGCCCCTTCTCTACCAATGACAAAAAATATATATATATATAAATGTATATATATATATATATATATATATATATATATATATATATATATATAGCGCTCAACTCCAGAATTTGTATTTTCCAAAGAACCGCACTCGTGGAGTCAAAGTTTCTTGTGCTCACACCATCAAAGTTTAATCACACGGATCAACAGACGCGTTTCAGCATAAAGCCTTCGTCAGTGTCAATTACACTGCGAGGGTTAGCATGGGTATTAAAGCCGATACACGGCAAGATGAAAGTAATTCAAGGAATACTTGAGTAAATATAGATCGCGCAGCGTATTATTATGCAGCAATGTATTAAACACACTCCAAGATGGCGCGACCTATAAAACACGTAGTCCGTCAACCATGTTTATGAACGTTTTTGATTTTTTTCAAGGGAAAAACAAAAACAAGGATTCCAAAACTGCTCAACAGGAGCAAAAAAATTTGAAAATTTAGGGACTGGAAGAGCAGCGGTGTTGCTGTTTCTTTAGGGCAATCAGTTCAACACTCTGCTCCCCATAGCAGAGCAGTTCGTCACACTCTTTGCACAAAAATTTGATGCCCGCAAACACCGGCTGAATGTTAGGAACCATTCTTCCACGGGGTGGTCCCGAAGGTGTTGCTCCACCAGTGGAGGTGCTGCCGCCATCTGTGGGTACATTCCGTGCCAGCTCTCTGACACTCTCCCTGGCAAAGTTGTTAGGGTGTCTTCTTTTCACATGCCGGATCAAATTAGCATTCCCAAAACTATATTTTTTCAGAGGATTGCCTCTGGATAAACTACTCCCACATATTTTGCATGTTACTTTGGGAGCGTTGACTTTTTTCTGTCCTTCTGGGATTTCGTAAAATTTCCAGATGAAATGGGTTTTTTTCTTTTGCTGAGGAGGGTCCTCATCTAAAAATCCCTCTGAATCACTGCTGGATGACTCTCTTGCAGCCATTGCTGGAGATCAGAAAAGTAGGAGATAGAGTAGACACGACAGCTCTTGCTCTCTCCAAGTACAAAGCAATAGTGAGAGAAATGGGTGGGTTTCACACAATTTGGAAAAAAAAAAGTTCTGAACCAATGAAAAGTGTTATTTTAAAGTCACATGGTTTGACGCGCTTACGCTACGCGCCCCG
The DNA here is from genome assembly GCF_964261635.1 of Lissotriton helveticus. Taxonomy (NCBI): domain Eukaryota; kingdom Metazoa; phylum Chordata; class Amphibia; order Caudata; family Salamandridae; genus Lissotriton; species Lissotriton helveticus. The sequence continues at coordinate 1,837,145,376 of NC_136068.1, read as the reverse complement.
GGGCGCGTCCCGGGCGTGTATCGTAAGCGCATCGGGGCGCTTACGTTGCGCGATCGTATGCGCTTCCGGGTGCGCTTACGCGGTGCGTCATAAGACGCATCTCGCGGCTACGCGATACGTGTCTTATGACGCAAGGCGTGGCGGCTACGCGATACGTCACGATGTTGTTTTCGTTCTCGGCAATAGCGCTTCCGGGACGCGCATTAGTACGCGCCCCGGGGCGCGCCGCAAGATTGCGCTTACCCGTGCGTTCACCTGTCCGCGCCCCGGGAGCGCACTAAAAATAATATTTAAAAAAAATAAAAAAATTATAAATTTAAAATGTATTATTTTTATAAAGATTTGCTATTAAAAAACCTATGAAATTCACTGAAAAAACCATAGGTTATAGACCATATATAGTTAGGAATTAGCATTTACAAAACCTTGAAAATTCACTGAAAAAACCATAGGTTATAGACCATATATAGTTAGGAATTAGCATTTAAAAAACCTTATTTTACTCACACAAAACCATTGAAATTCCATATATAGTTAGTTGTACTAACTATATATCGCGCACCCGCAATCCACTGCTGATGATGTCACATATTACATCATTCATGACATGGTCAGTGACATCACTGATGACATCACTGATGACATCTCAAATGACATCACTGATGACATCACTGATGACATCTCATTTCACATTACTCATGACATCATTCATGTGATGATACGATGAACCTCTTCAGACTCTAATAAAAACGTAGATACACTCAGTGTAAACAGACACTCACAGACTGTCACTCATCCATGGAGTTACTCACACACCTAATCAGTCTTGCAAAGAATCAATCACACCTCCATTTCCGAAAACTATATAGTTAAACACACCTTACTTATTGAAACATATAATAACACATATTTACTCTGTTATACAATCCCTGATACAAGTTCACAATAATCCATACAGCCACTCACACATTCACTGGCTCTTATGCACAGTTATTTATATATGTCAACTACCACATGTACTGTGTTTTACATATGTACTTACTTTGACATGTAGCACTGAGATATCCATTCACTCACCAATACACTCATGCACACAGTAAACCGCCCATACAGCTGTTTCCACATGCACTTTTGAACCCATACATCTAGTGAATCAACTGCTCACACATCTATGCACAGAGTCATACACCTCCCAGCCACCCACACACACACTCAGTCTCCCATACAAATACTTGGCCAACTAATCAATAACCCATATAGTTAGTCATATAGCTAATGATCAACACATGCATCAGATTACAAAACAACAGACACAATGGTGCACAATTTAAAACAGTTTAGTCACTAACCCATGCACTCAGTGAGACACATTTAATCACTCACTTATACAGTCAGTCATGCACCTACTAAATACATCATCCAGACACTTATACATCCACTCATTCTTCAATATATAAGACATATTTTAACTTTAAAGAAACATACAGTCACTGGATGTTGTCATCAGTGATGTCATCAGTGATGTCATTTGAGATGTCATCAGTGATGTCATCAGTGATGTCACTGACCATGTCATGAATGATGTAATATGTGACATCATCAGCAGTGGATTGCGGGTGCGCGATATATAGTTAGTACAACTAACTATATATGGAATTTCAATGGTTTTGTGTGAGTAAAATAAGGTTTTTTAAATGCTAATTCCTAACTATATATGGTCTATAACCTATGGTTTTTTCAGTGAATTTTCAAGGTTTTGTAAATGCTAATTCCTAACTATATATGGTCTATAACCTATGGTTTTTTCAGTGAATATATATATATATATATATATACATGTTAATTGCAATTCATAGTAGGCAAAGACACTTCTATTTAACCATCAATAAGTGTAACATAATCTTCAAGTTTCTTTGGTTTACCACAAACACGTTTAGTGCGTGTATGAATATCAACTTAACTAGGCATTTCATTACCTTGTACAGAACCAGGGTTACCAGAATTAGCATGTACATGTGGTCCATTTCCATTTTCTATTAATCCACTAGTATTAGCTTTCACATGTGGTCCATTTCCATTTCCTACTAATCCACTAGTATCCTCCATGGCTGTGTCATCAATCCAGTTGAATTTCTTTCCTTCTATATTGAGTTGATGCTTCCCACTCCCTTTGAACAAAGCAATTCTATTTGCATTCCACACTTTTCCATCACTTCATAATGCAGAATTGCCAAAAATTCTGATAACTTTGAAAGGAGCAGAATACTTACTTTCCCCGTTACAAACAATTCTCCCTTTTTTGACTTTAACAATATCACCAACCTGCAATTTCACCACATTCTTTTTTTTAGGATGAGTATCAATTAGATGTTTCTGATTGGTTTCAAGATTTTGTTTGACATCCTTTACAGTGCAAGACACTATTTTGGTCATACTAAGCCACCCCATGTTATCCTTAGTACGTGGTGAACGCCCTCTCATGAGTTCAAATGGAGAATATCCTGATGACAGACTTTTGGTGATCCTATATGCACAAATCATTTTCCTCAGTTCATCTTCCCAATCTCTATCATTACTATGTGAAAGTTCAATAATTCCTTTTATCACTCTGTTGAAGCGTTTAACGCTTCCGTTTCCTTCTGGGTGATAGACTGATGTAGTCCTGTGAGTGATACCAGTGTCCTTTATGAATTTTTTAAACCCATCACCTGTGAATTGACCACCATTATCTGAAATCAAATCTTTAGGGAGACCTTTTCTTCCAAAAACTTTCCCTAAGAAGTGTAGTACACTATCAGTGTCTGCCTTTTCAACAAGTTTATTTTCAGGCCATTTTGAAAAATTGTCAATCACAACTAAAATGTGTTTTTGTAAACTATCAATACCCTTCACTGGACCAAAAATATCTATACCAACTCTTTCCCATGGCATATTAGGGATTACAATAGGATAAAGAACTGTTTTGCAAGTGGTAAACCACTCTTTCAATATCCCTGTCAATGCCCGGCCACCAGTAGGACTGTTTAATTCTGCATTTCGTCTTTACAATCCCTAAATGACATTCATGACAAAGACTAATAATTTTATCATGAAAAACTTTAGGAGGAACCAGTTTACCTCCGCAATAATAATTCATTCTCAAAAGAAAGCTCATGTCTGACCTCCCAAAATGTTCCAAGAGTTTGTCAAAACTAGATTACTCTGGCCAACCCTTCTTGGTGACCTTGCATACATCCTGTAAAACACTGTCATTAGACAATTTACTTACCCATTCACCCTGAGGAATGCTACCAATTTCATTACAGAAAATACTCGCCACAAACCATTTGTCCCAATCACTCTCAATGTTGTCTTTCCTAGAAACCGGACTTCTACTTAAGAAATCTGCAATTCTATTGCGAATACCTGGGACTTATACCACATCATAAATAAAGTCTAACAATTTTGCAGAAAAGCGTGATATCCTGGGTGAAACATTGCTTAAACCGTGCGGGGTGAGAACTTTAGTAAGGGGTTTGTGGTCAGTGCGAACTGTGACACATGTTTCCCAAATGAATTGCCTAAAATGTTTGAGACCCCACAAACACCCTAAAGCTTCACTTTCAATTACTGAATACTTTTCTTCAGTAACTGTAAGTACTCTGGACGCAAATGCCACAACACATTCAGAGCCATCATTCTGAAGTTGGGACAAAACTGCACCCAGACCCTTGCCTCTAGCATCAGTTGTACTAAAACTCTTAAGCTTTGGATCAAACCCTTTTAACGCTGGTGCCGTGCAAATTTCTTTTTTTATGTTTTCCCATGTAGTATGACACTCATTAGACCAACAAAATGTATTGCCTTTTTTTAACAATTGTCTAATGCTATCCATTTTATCAGCAAAGTTACTGACAAATTTCGAATTAAATTCCGCAAGCCCTAAGAAGGATCTAACTTCCTCTTTGCTTTGTGAAACAGGGGCATTCAAAATAGCATCAACTAGTTCTGACTTGGGACAGATTCCACTGGCATTGATCTCACAACCTAAATAGGTTACACTTTTCTTATCAAATTTGCACTTAGATAATTCAGCTGTTATACCCTTGTTCTCTAACAACGCTAAAACTTTTAACAGGGATTGGTCATGTTCGTCCTTCGTTTTACCCATGATAAGGATGTCATCCTGAAAAAACAATACATTTTTTATATCCTTAAAATATGCATACATGACTGGCTGGAACATGGCTGTACCTGAAGCTAGACCAAAAGGGACTCTCTTAAATTGAAATAAGCCAATAGGCATGATAAAGGCTGTGAGATGCCTGCTTTCAGTGTGAAGTGGGACCTGATGATATGCAGATGTCAAATCAATTGACGAGAACCATTCCATGTCTTTAGTGGCTGAGAGTAATTCAGAAATTCTAGGAAGGGGAAATACATCAATAAAAATATAATTTTTTAGTTCCCTAAGGTCAACACATAAACGGATCTTGCCGTTGGATTTTCGCGCGACCACCAAGGGGGCGACCCAGTCTGAAGATTCTATTCTTTCCATGATGTCTTTATCAACAAGTTTCTGTAGTTCATTTATTACCTCATCCTTGACCCCCAATGGAATGTTCCTAACCCTATGGATGCATGGTTTGTCAATTTCTTTAAGAATTATTTTGTGGGATAATCCTTTAAGTTCTCCTTGCCTGAAAAGACTTTGGGGTATCTTAGTATGTACTCATTTTCCTGTTCAACTTCTGGTGAATCAACACATAACACAGATTTGTGGCTATTAGTATCTAAGCGTATCCCAAGTTCGCCTTGATCCCACCAACCTAAACCACACGGTCCTGATTTGGAAACATACAACATACATGTAGCTACTTTACTCTTGAATTCAAACTCAAGTTTCCTAAAACCTACTAAATCTATGGGTTCGCCTGTATAGCTAACAGGGTGAATATCAGGGACATCAAGAGTTGAACCTAACTTTTGCTCAAACAATTCTTTCCATTTAGCTTTGTTTATAATTGTATAAGGAGAACCAGAGTCTGCTGTTCACGTCACTATTATTCCCCCAGCATATATATCACATACAGGTTTTTTCCTTCTCTTACCATCAATACAATATTCATCATCGCTTATGCAACAAACTCTGTTGTCACAGCAATCAGAGTCCTCATTGTCATCATCCTCTTGCTCACATTCTTCCACTATGCCTTTTACTGATTTAGAGTTGCGGCAAGCACGTGCAAAATGACCGGTCATTTTGCAGTTTGCACATTTTTGACCTAAAGTCGAACATTTCCTATTATTAGCTAAGTGTGATGTGCTGCCGCAAAGGAAGCAAAACCCCTTTTACATCAGAAAATTTGTTGGGGTGATCTTTATTCTTAAAAGTTCCTTTAAAATTTTGTTTTTCCGGTTTCATTTTTCTTTTGTCAGGTTTGCTATGACTAGGGACTCTTACAATTTTGATGATTTCATCACCACTTTCAGATTTAGATTTGTTTATGACAGTTTTTGCGCATCTGGATGTTAACTCAGCCTTACTAATGATGGCAGAAATCTCACGTAAACTAGCATCCCCATTTATCCACAGCTTATCTTGTAAATTTGGGTTGTTGCAATGCATGACTAATTGGTCGCGAATTAACTCCTCCTCAATGACACCAAACTTACAACACAATGCTAATCTTCTTAGAGATGCTACGTAATCCTCAACTTTCTCATTTGTCTCTTGCTTCCTATGGTAGAAATTAAACCTGTGGACAGCTTTACAAACAGTTGGTGCGAAATACGCATTCAAATCGTTAATGGCTTGAGTAAAAACATTCACTTCACTACCTGTTAAGGTCTTTTTCTCCAATCTGTTGTAAACTCTTAACCCCCCAGGGCCCAGACAATGTAATAAAAAAATGTTTTTCCATTCTGGAGGTAACTCTTTACTCTCAAAGGTTTCGGGGTAGTTAATTAGGTAGTCTCTCCATTCCTCCCACCTTTGACTCAATACCTCACAATCTTTTACCATACATTTTTCAGGAGCTGGTAGATTGATTGTTGCCATAGCCATATTTGTGTACTTAAGTAGTAGGTTATGATAATAATCAAGAGAATCTGGAATGTACAAATCTTTTCCAGCCAACAATTATATAAGATAGTATGTAATATGTCCAAATAATTCTGTAAATGAGAAAGTATCTTGCTTAAAACGGTAACCTGTAAAAACAAGCATTTACAATGCAACGGTTTCGCCGTTGCAAAAGTTAGAGCTATTGGCATTGTAAATGACAAAATTTTTATTTATGTGTTGGTTTTGAAAACAGAGAAATAAATGTCATTGTCATTTACAATACCAATAGCGCATGCATTTGAGGCACGGGCCCCGGCACAAATAAACCTAGGCTCACATAAGCACCACGCTCTCACAGGCCCACGCATGCTACCTCATGTCAGTGATACACCTCATGGTCGGCTAGGGCACATGTACATTAGGGCCTCGAAGGGCCAGCCTGGTTCTATGTGTACGGACCCAAGCACAATGGTATTGCGTCCACATCCCCCATTCACACACTGCTTTTCAAGAGCCCGATCACAAAGGTAACCAGCACGTTCAGGTCCCAAGCACAAATGCCTTGCCCGGGCACAAGTGGACCCACACTCATATTACCATTCGCCTGCCCACTTCATTCTTTCATACTGTCCACTAAACAGCTTGCTCCCCACGGGTCAGGGCACAAACCGTGGCCACGAGGCTCGGAGATATACACACACCCATCAACCCAACAGGGCCCAGACAAACATACTGTCGTCACGGGACCCAGCCACAGGGTGCAGTGTCTTACATCAGCCTTAAAAACATTGCAACCTTTTCCACAGCTGCCTGGCCGACCCAAACTTCCACCACCGAGAACTGAATGCCTAGTATCCGGGGCGAGCTCTGGTTACCCCCGCAAGCGGGATCGCATAATGCCTTAAAATAGAAGGGAGCACTCACTGCAAACCCCACTAACAACACTTTAAGAGCGATTGCGGCAATTAGCGTCCTGTGTGCATATTTTACAGCCCCGAAATGTGCACCTCGGTCATAACTCACCCAGGAACAGAGAAACCCAGCAACACAGCCGGTGCTCACATCTGCAGATACTGAAATTCACCAAAGCCCTCTGTTAAACACAAGTGAAAGGGTATATCAACGCTGGTCACTTTCAGTGCACAACCACACCCGCCAAAAGAAGAGAAGGCGAGAACCTCAATTCACCTCCATTTGCCGCAACATTGGTTACGGCTGTGTCAAAACACTGCAGCGCTGTATTCACTGGTCCCACATCCAATCCAACAATGTACCGTGACAGACACCGAGAAAATGCTGCTCGTGTCCGCTACTAAATTGCAATTCTAACATTAATTTCCCTGCATCTGTATAGTTCACAAACACCAACTAGTTAACTAACCAAGTACAGACAGAGCTTGCGAGGCAGCCATCCTTATCCAGCCATCTGTTACCCAGAAGAAGGCCCAGTGCAATGAAGGGAAACTGACTTTGTTTAGCTTCTGGTCGGATTTTAGCAATATTAATCCTGGATAAGATAATCAGCGGAAAGCCTCAGCTATTACAATCTGTTCCCCGCAAATTAGCCGAGGGGGAGCCATGCGTGGCCATTGGCTTCCTAATATTTTGCAGGCCAGCCTTATTACAGTTCTATATGCATATCTCACTCAGTTGGTATGCGCATGGCCGATTGTTGGAAATGGGATCCCCGGCTGGCCAGGGCTTTCACCAAAGTCAGTCAGAGACCACCACTCCCAAGTCAGGGCAAGGGAGTTACACGCCAAGATAACCCCTACTCACCCTCTAGGTAACGTGGCGCGAGCAGCAAGGCTAAACTTGGAGGCGATGTAGGCTAAATATTTGCGCACGCACCCCAGCAACAACAACCAAAGGCCCACCACAAAGGAAACTCCACACAAGGTTATATAAAAATAGCCTTTGTATTACACCAAAACACATTAGATAAAACACACACTTTACAATGTGCCAGAGGCACGGGCAGAATTTACAGGGGATATGTACAAGACAGGGCCACCTGGACCACTGTCAGGAATCAGAAGTAGCACTTTCAGAAATAGCACTTAGTACATAGAATATAGCACAAAATAGCACACAACCAGTAATCACTGGTAACCAGGACCTCACTAGCACCACCTGTACTAGGGAGAAAACAACCACCTATGTATCACAATACCTGTAGGGGTGTAAGAACATACACATGATGCAATGCATGACATTCATTCAGAGGTGTAAAGGCACATGACGCATAAACAATACATTCAGAGGTGCATAGAAAGTACAATTGCGCAAAACTCAGAAGTCACCACCTGTGACTGTCCCTGTGTCCCAATGTCAGGGCCTAAACGTCGCAGTTGCCCACAAAGTGCTGGGCAACTGGTGCAGGGAAAGTTAGGGCAAAGTTGGAGCCCCTCTGGCTCAAGAGCCACCACTGTGGCACTGCAGAGCCTCTCTGGGCTCACAAAACGAATGGCCCTCTCAGAGCCTCTCTGGGCTCTTAAAGCAAGAAAATGTCCCCTCTGAGCCTCTCAGGCTCAAACACAACTGTGGCACCTTCTTGTGGTAGTCCCCCCTCTGGGGGACTCGAGGACAATGGCCCATGCTAGGTCGGAGCCCCGCTCGGGAGACTCGCTGTGCCTAAAATGCCCCCAGAGCCTCCGTGGCTCTGGACAAACAAAAGGGGCGGCTTGTGCAAGTCCCTCGTGGACTTGCATAAACAAAGATGCCGCCAGGAGCCTTGAAGGCTCTACACGAATTTGGCCCCAGATGCTGGAGTCCCCCCTCCGGGGACTCGGAAATCACTCTGGCTCTCGAGCCTCGCTGGGGTGGAGAAGTGACCCCGGGGGCGCCCGCACTCACCGGCTGTCAGGGGAGGCGGCGGCTCCTCGAGGCGTCAGCTCCTCTCGGCCAGGCTTCTGCCCTCACTCTCCTGGGCTCTCCCTCGCTTTGGGAGCCCGGGGGGGACAAGAGAAGACGCCGGCTTCTCTCTCTTCCTGGAGCACGGGGTGGCCTCCCGTCTGCGTCCGGTTGTTTCTCTGTCCTGCCCCCGGCCTGCCTGACTTCCAGGTCGCGGCTGCGGGGCGGGACTTCCGGTCGGCCTGCTCACTGATTGGCCGGCCGGCCAACCACTTCCGGGTCGCACTTGGCAGCGGCCCGGCAACGTTTTAAAAACACTCCGGGCTGCGGCGGTGAATCTCGAGGGGCAATGCCGGGTGGGCACCGGCCTTAATTACCATAAAGCGCAGTGGGCACGCGCTCGAAAGGCGGCAATGTCCCCGGCAGAGTGGGCACCTGCCAGGGGGCTCAAGACTCGTCACGGAGCGGGGCCAACGCCGGGTGGGCTCCGGCTTCCCAAAGTAAAGCGCCCCTCAGCGCTAAATGCAAAATAAAGCGCTCTTAGCGCTAGGAGGGAAAAGGAAAGCGCTCCCAGCGCTATCAATCCAATTCAGCACCCCCAGGCGCTATAGGACAACAAAGTCCAGCAAAGGTCCTTCAGCAAGGCAGGGGGGTGCAAGGCTGGGCCCAGAGCCAGCTCACTGGGTCTCCAGGCAGGGAGACAGCCCAATTGGCGGTCCTCTGGCCCAGCAGCAGCAGCAACAGCCCCCTCAGGATCCTGGTAGAGAACAACTTCTGTGGGGACACAGCCCCATTTTTATACAGTGCATTCCTTTGTTCAAGGGTGCAGAGTGGGGGCGGAACCAGTCGCAGCTGGTTCTTGAGTACTCTGTTTACCTCAACCACCCTCTCTATTCACTGGCAGGGCTTGGGTCATTAGACACACCACAGGGGGGCGGAGCCAGCATTGTGTGGGGAAAACCCAGCCCATCCAGGACACAGGTACACTCCTCCCACACATCACTCATGCTAATCTCCCACTCACCACCGGGCAGACCCATCCAGACTTCCTGGAGCCTGGCATGCCAGCCAGCTCCAGCCAATCACACGCCAGCACCCTCACAGCACACGTACAGCCATGTCTAGAAATGGCGCTTTGCTACTAGACACATACATGCTGCATACACCATCTCGCAGCATTCACTCTCACGAGTTCACACATACCAGACTCAAGCCTGTACACCCCACGCATCAGGAACTACCAGGGACACATACATTCCCCATGCATTCCTATGGGCGGGCAGGCCTAGCTCAGCACATGCACTCAGAATGCGCACGCACTTTCCACTGGGACACAGTGAAAGTGCGCAGAATCCAAAAATCACCATCTCCAGGTCACCATTTCAAACAAAAAGTCTAGGGGTGAACCTGCCCTAAGGGCCAAAGTCCAACATAACCCCCTTCCAGCCAAAACGCAGGGGAGACCAATCACCACCGTGATGGACTTCCCTGCTTGGGGCGATAGAACACGGACGCGGGCCCGCAACTGCAGGGACACCCTCCTGTTCTATGCCACGGTGAACCCATGGGATTCCTTCTAAACACACTGTCTGGACCAACTGGGCTACCCCACTGGTACTCCCAAGTTGTCCTCGGCCAGGACCAGGCCCTGGGCCACCCAGGTGCCACTGGTCCATGCCAATTCGCAGAGCGGGGGGTAGTAACCCCTGGCACATAGGAGCCATTTTCCACTCTTCCTGTCTGCAAGACAGGACTAGACTGCCACTGGTACTCCAGCCTAGGGCCTACAACCTCAGGCGGACCAGGAGTCTCAGGGAAGGCTCTCCTCCCCCTACCTCTTCTCCTAGGGTTCCTCCTCCCTCTGCGAGGGGTACCCCTAGAACGCCATTCCAACCCAGGGCTTATCCACTCAGGTTGCACCGGGGTCAGAGGTGGGCTCTCCCACCCTCTGCACCCCTTTCCAGAGGTCTGCCCTCTCCCACCTGGAGAAGTTCCTCTGGAAGAAGAACCGGTCAGGACACTGGTTACAGTCATCCTACCCTTCAGGTCAGGCTGATCCTGAACCTGGCCTTCCAACCTTTGGTCTAAAACCTTCGGTGGAACAATTGCCTGGCACTCCAGGACTTCTGGGGACTCACACACAATCCCCCTGAGGCTGACACATGGCCCATGTGTCGTGTGACTGTCTGTCTGGCGCAGATCTCCCGCTCCCTGTCCACCTGACAGTGCGCGAAGATCCCCCAGACCAGAAGTGGTGTCACCATGGTCACTACACGGGAACCTAGCCCAACTGGGTAGTCCCTGACCCACTGGTCCAGCCACTGGGGAACTCCCCCAATCACTCCTCACTCTGGACTCCTGTACCCTCCCTACCGGAGCGGTACTGCCAGCATCTAGAACCACAGGAGCTCTGTTTACAGACACTCCAGGTCCTCTACTCACTAGGAGATCTTCCTCAAGTGGACTAACAGGACAGCCTAGGTCCCCAACCTGGTGTTCCCTCAAGAAACCATCCAAGTCCTGAGGCAGGGCTTCGGGCGTCTGGGGAACCTCGGTCTCCCCCTCACTCCTGCTCCACTGAGCCAGGCAGTGAGCCCCTACACCCTCCTCGCTATCCTGGGACCTAGCTGGGCTACACTGAGCCTCCTCCACCACGCTGGGCTGGAGGATACCTGAACCACTACTTTTGGAGTCACTCACTAGGGACTCTAGAGAACCTCTGGCCTTCTCCCAGCGGTCTGCTTCCCTTGCCAGTAACTCTGGATCAGTAAATCCAAATTGCAACAGGTGTTGGCGCAACTCTGGCGAACAACCACTGAGCACCTGCTCTTTGACAATAAGATCAAACAAGACTTCAAAATCAGAGTCAGTGTGAACCTCTACCCAAGCCCACAGTGTATCACAACATTCATCCTCAAAATCTACCCAAGACTGGTGAGACAGTTTCCTACTGTCCCTGAACTTCACCCTTAACTCCTCCTCTGGGGAAACAGGTACCAGACTGGGGGAACTGGGACTGGGATTTCCTCCACTGAAATCTAAATAGCTGCCACCACTGGACTCAACCCTCCCTGGGGGATCCAGAAACTCAACACTGCGCGCAGGGGATAGTCTACCCTCCAGAGCTACTTTGCCTCTGGTGGCGGCCCTCTCAGCCTCCTCTATCCTGTCCTGCGCTAAGACCCTCTCGGTCTCCAGCTGTTGCTTCTTAACCTCCAGCTGTTGCTTTCTAATGCCCAGCTGTGCCATAGCCTGGGCATGCTCCAACTTGAGCTTCTCTAAAGCCAGCTGGTGCTCCCTTTCTCTCCTCCTATCTTCCAGCTCCTCTAGGGACAGGGAAAGGGATGAGGCGCTGCCTCCTACGCTGGACCCAGCAAGGGACTCCCTACCTATGGGGTCCTCACTATCTGCTGGCGTCCCTGTGCTATCATCTTCTTCCTCCTCCTCAGACTCTTCAGGGCTCCCCTCTGACCCACCACCCTCATGGTGTGAGACCCGGGCCCTCTCCTCACTGTGCTCACGCTCCCAGTCATCCTTCTGCCATTGGATCAGGTTACCCCTAAGTTGGGACTGGGTGTCTGACTCATTCACTGCAATGTCTCTCTCTTCGCAAAACTCTCTCAGTTCATGCAAAAACAGACCCCAGACATTAAAAGCAGACTCCATCTTGGCAAGATGCTCACAGACACGTGCAACACAGGGGACTGAACAATCTGAAGTAAGAGGACACAATTCCAAAACTTCAACAATCTCCTTATCAAAGAGAACTCATACTCATGCGTCCAGGAAAACACACCATTCATCCACACACACCCTCCCCTCGGATCGGTAAGGCAGTTTCTACCACCCCTGACTTCTCAACCTGCCCAAAAGCGACACAGGTACCAAACTCTGGAAGCAGGGCGGGGGACAAATGTACTGAACACAATCAAATGACACTCTTCAGGAGAAGAAACAATGGAATTTCAATAACAATCCCCTAAAATGTGGTCATCTAAAATGCAGAGTTTTGTGGTGCAGCCAGCTGCTACTAAGGTACAAGGCAAACACAAATCCTTATCCCACCGCTTGCCGCCAATGTTGGAAATGGGATCCCCGGCTGGCCAGGGCTTTCACCAAAGTCAGTCAGAGACCACCACTCCCAAGTCAGGGCAAGGGAGTTACACGCCAAGATAACCCCTACTCACCCTCTAGGTAACGTGGCGCGAGCAGCAAGGCTAAACTTGGAGGCGATGTAGGCTAAGTATTTGCGCACGCACCCCAGCAACAACAACCAAAGGCCCACCACAAAGGAAACTCCACACAAGGTTATATAAAAATAGCCTTTGTATTACACCAAAACACATTAGATAAAACACACACTTTACAATGTGCCAGAGGCACGGGCAGAATTTACAGGGGATATGTACAAGACAGGGCCACCTGGACCACTGTCAGGAATCAGAAGTAGCACTTTCAGAAATAGCACTTAGTACATAGAATATAGCACAAAATAGCACACAACCAGTAATCACTGGTAACCAGGACCTCACTAGCACCACCTGTACTAGGGAGAAGACAACCACCTATGTATCACAATACCTGTAGGGGTGTAAGAACATACACATGATGCAATGCATGACATTCATTCAGAGGTGTAAAGGCACATGACGCATAAACAATACATTCAGAGGTGCATAGAAAGTACAATTGCGCAAAACTCAGAAGTCACCACCTGTGACTGTCCCTGTGTCCCAATGTCAGGGCCTAAACGTCGCAGTTGCCCACAAAGTGCTGGGCAACTGGTGCAGGGAAAGTTAGGGCAAAGTTGGAGCCCCTCTGGCTCAAGAGCCACCACTGTGGCACTGCAGAGCCTCTCTGGGCTCACAAAACGAATGGCCCTCTCAGAGCCTCTCTGGGCTCTTAAAGCAAGAAAATGTCCCCTCTGAGCCTCTCAGGCTCAAACACAACTGTGGCACCTTTTTGTGGTAGTCCCCCCTCTGGGGGACTCGAGGACAATGGCCCATGCTAGGTCAGAGCCCCGCTCGGGAGACTCGCTGTGCCTAAAATGCCCCCAGAGCCTCCGTGGCTCTGGACAAACAAAAGGGGCGGCTTGTGCAAGTCCCTCGTGGACTTGCATAAACAAAGATGCCGCCAGGAGCCTTGAAGGCTCTACACGAATGTGGCCCCAGATGCTGGAGTCCCCCCTCCGGGGACTCGGAAATCACTCTGGCTCTCGAGCCTCGCTGGGGTGGAGAAGTGACCCCGGGGGCGCCCGCACTCACCGGCTGTCAGGGGAGGCGGCGGCTCCTCGAGGCGTCAGCTCCTCTCGGCCAGGCTTCTGCCCTCACTCTCCTGGGCTCTCCCTCGCTTTGGGAGCCCGGGGGGGACAAGAGAAGACGCCGGCTTCTCTCTCTTCCTGGAGCACGGGGTGGCCTCCCGTCTGCGTCCGGTTGTTTCTCTGTCCTGCCCCCGGCCTGCCTGACTTCCAGGTCGCGGCTGCGGGGCGGGACTTCCGGTCGGCCTGCTCACTGATTGGCCGGCCGGCCAACCACTTCCGGGTCGCACTTGGCAGCGGCCCGGCAACGTTTTAAAAACACTCCGGGCTGCGGCGGTGAATCTCGAGGGGCAATGCCGGGTGGGCACCGGCCTTAATTACCATAAAGCGCGGTGGGCACGCGCTCGAAAGGCGGCAATGTCCCCGGCAGAGTGGGCACCTGCCAGGGGGCTCAAGACTCGTCACGGAGCGGGGCCAACGCCGGGTGGGCTCCGGCTTCCCAAAGTAAAGCGCCCCTTAGCGCTAAATGCAAAATAAAGCGTTCTTAGCGCTAGGAGGGAAAAGGAAAGCGCTCCCAGCGCTATCAATCCAATTCAGCACCCCCAGGCGCTATAGGACAACAAAGTCCAGCAAAGGTCCTTCAGCAAGGCAGGGGGGTGCAAGGCTGGGCCCAGAGCCAGCTCACTGGGTCTCCAGGCAGGGAGACAGCCCAAGTGGCGGTCCTCTGGCCCAGCAGCAGCAGCAACAGCCCCCTCAGGATCCTGGTAGAGAACAACTTCTGTGGGGACACAGCCCCATTTTTATACAGTGCATTCCTTTGTTCAAGGGTGCAGAGTGGGGGCGGAAACAGTCGCAGCTGGTTCTTGAGTACTCTGTTTACCTCAACCACCCTCTCTATTCACTGGCAGGGCTTGGGTCATTAGACACACCACAGGGGGGCGGAGCCAGCATTGTGTGGGGAAAACCCAGCCCATCCAGGACACAGGTACACTCCTCCCACACATCACTCATGCTAATCTCCCACTCACCACCGGGCAGACCCATCCAGACTTCCTGGAGCCTGGCATGCCAGCCAGCTCCAGCCAATCACACGCCAGCACCCTCACAGCACACGTACAGCCATGTCTAGAAATGGCGCTTTGCTACTAGACACATACATGCTGCATACACCATCTCGCAGCATTCACTCTCATGAGTTCACACATACCAGACTCAAGCCTGTACACCCCACGCATCAGGAACTACCAGGGACACATACATTCCCCATGCATTCCTATGGGCGGGCAGGCCTAGCTCAGCACATGCACTCAGAGTGCGCACGCACTTTCCACTGGGACACAGTGAAAGTGCGCAGAATCCAAAAATCACCATCTCCAGGTCACCATTTCAAACAAAAAGTCTAGGGGTGAACCTGCCCTAAGGGCCAAAGTCCAACACCGATACATTGTGGGTTTAAGTTGTCCCACAGTGAACATTCCCAATCGCTGTAACCTGCACCAAACACCCTCCCCCCACCCCCAAAAAAGAAATCACATCCACAATGCACAGGCCTTGCTCACAGATACACCCGGACCCTCCCTCATCTGCACCCAATAAACATTTCAGAATCGTTTACTGTGAGTAAATACCCCCTGCTCGGAACTGATAATGTAGTGCAGTGAATGTGAAACCGACGTTGTTGCTTTAAAATAAAAAAGTCTAAGGGAGTTGAAAGATTAATGTTTTTTTTATTGTTTTTACCACAGTGGCTTGGTCAAGGTACAGTGTTCAGTTTAACCAATGCCAAAGGGGGCCTGGCCAAACATACGGGGATTTAAATCAATTTCCACAAGGAAAAGCTAAACGTTCGCGGCTTCACATGTTCATGTAGATATAGCAAACAGGAAGGGTGAACTTTGAAACATGAGGAAGAAGTGACAATTGTGAGCAAACAAAATACACAACACCACACAGACTCTCACTAGCAGGCTGACGTCACCAGTCAAACGACCGCCGTACCTGCTTCAACTCCGGTCAGCGTGAGGTCTTCATCAGAGTTCCGACTTGCTTCCAAGCCGTCCGTGCATGTCGAGTATCCGGCCCTCCCAGCGAGACCTTGCAGGCCCACTAAAATCGCACAGCCCATCCCGGAAACAGACACATCGGAAATGAGAATAACATGCCAGAGAAGTGTCGGAGAAGTGTGGCTCACTGGTTAGAGGAGGGAGACCCTGAAGCAGAGGTCAGACCCGGGACCGGGATTCAATTCCCGACACGGCAGGGTCTTGAGCCCAAATGTCCACGGACTCGATAATTCTCGCTTCGGTGCCTACTCGAACCAGGGGTTCACACTCTGTAACTCTGGGCAATAGCTTGCTTAATCTCCACTACGGCCCCCCCCCCGCGGCGGGATGCCTGGCTTTCACCTTGGGGATGCCCAATACGGGTTATCTCACAGGGAAAAAGCTAGGACGGGTTTCCAAAGCAAGCACCTTGAGACCTTGCGGTGATAAGGCGCTATATAAGAGCCTTTGACATTTGACATTTGACATTTGACATGCCGAGAAAAAGAAAAAAAACATCCGCCCACCGCCGCAATTACGTTGTTAAAGGGGCGGAGAGCGAAGAAATCACCGGAACGCCCACGAATCTGCTCGGACAATGACTGACACATCTCTGTTCCAATGGCTAGCCTCCATTTATGGAGCTAGCCAATGGAACAGAGAGGCGGGTTAAAGCCCCCATACTGAAACTCAAATGATTTTGCCTGCGCGAACACTGCTGCGCAGTGGACGCCAGGCGAACCCTAAAAAGTGTAATAGCACAGACTAATATCACTTACTAACATCCAATTACTGTTGATTGTTATACAATGACAACCGATTTGAAAATACTGATCGTTGGAAGTGGATAATAAAATAAAATAAAAACTCAATACAAAATGGTGGCACGTAGCGTAATAAGCGTGAATACATAGTCAGAGTCTGACGTATTTCCTTGACTCTTTGTTTCCTTTAAAGAATTCCTGCACGTCACAGTACTCTATTCAGCTTCCGAAGTCATGCACGCTGGAACGATAGTCCAACCTGTTTCCGCTCGCAAAAATGCGGCCGGCAAACTTCTCGTTATGCTTACGAACATGTACCATAGGTAATTATCACTCTTTGTATCATTTGCATATTACCAAACAGCAGAGAAGTGCGGACACAGCCGCAGGACAGTTTGTCTCCTTACAAAATGCACATAACAGTTCTTAACAGAATAACAGAACCTACATAGCATTTAAACACTAACAACACGGCATACTCACGGCATGATAGCTCGAGCTAACACGGCGGCATGATAGCTCGAGCTAACCCGAGAAATAATACCTAAGTTCTCGAGTCCCGTCTCGAGAACTAGCTCGAGACGCAACATGAGGCACTTCTGCATCCAACTCAGTCAGGGTTTCGAGCTTCTCACAGCACTGAGACTGTTTTAGTAGAGGTGGCTGAGGCCTTTCGGGAGTGCTTCAACGCCGGCGGGAGAGCGGCATTAATTTTCCTGGATCTCTCGGCGGCGTTTAATATGGTCCCACATGCACTTCATTTGGCCCGACTAGCAGGGAGTGGTGTGTTGGGAGCTGTTTGGAGTTGGCTTGGGTCTTTCCTGGAGGAGCGTGTTGAGCAGATATGGCTCCCTCCTTTCTCCTCCTCCCCTAAATTGGTTACTACTGGAGTCCTGCAGGGTTCCTTCCTTAGCCCTCTCCTCTTCAACATCTATGTCACGCCATTGATATATCTGGCAGAGGAGCTTGGGGCTAAGGTCATGTCCTATGCGGACGATACCCAGCTGCTTTTTACCTGGGATAAAACAACAGACTCCGTCTTAGCGGTGCAACAGTGCCTAGCCTCCATTTTTAAATGGTTGGCGGATGCACAGCAAAAGTGCAATGAAAAGAAGTTGGAGATCCTGCTATTGGCAAGTTCCCCTCTGACTTCTGAGAGCAGCTGTGGCCGTCTAACTCTCCACTGCCCCTTTCCAAGGGACAGGCCAAAAAAAATCTGGGCGTATGGTTCGATGAGAGTCTTTCCTTTTTGACACACATTAAGAAACTGGCCGGCTGCTGCTTTCGCCTTCTTACGACACTCAGGAACTTTTTCCCACTTCTTCCGCAGGCAGCAAAAGAAACGATTACGTGCGCTTTGATTCTGTTACGTTTGGATTACGACAATGCCCTCTATGCTGGTGCCCGTTGGCTACCTGCTCAACAGGTGATTCAGAATACGGTGGTCAGATTGCTATTGGGCATTTCGGGGAGGAACAGTGTTATTCAACAATTGTGCTCTCTTCATTGGCTCCCCGTGGTGGACAGGGTCAAGTTTAAATCTCTGGTTCTGGCCCATCGTGCTCTCCACGAGTGTAGCCCCCTCTATCTTCAGAGGCGCTTCTCTTTTTATGTTCCTCTGCGAGCTCTCTGATCCATATCCCTTCGCCTTGCCTGGGTCCCGTGTTTCAAGTTTCAGAGGCTAGGGGGCAGCTACTTAGTGGTGAAGGCTACTGTGGCCTGGAATGCCCTCCCACTTGCATTGCGGTCTATCCAGGACCCAGTTGTGTTCAGAAGGATACTTAAGACCCGTTTCTTTGCTTGACAGCTTCTTTTAGCACCCTTATAGCATCGAGCGGGACACTCAGGTGTATCCGAGCGCGCTATAAATGGATATAACATAACGTAACATCGTATACATTTTTGCCATCTGTAATGATTTATATGTTTCGTATGAACTCAAAGAGCCCAATAAGGAAAATTCACACAGGAAAATTCACATGAGACAAGATTTCAAAGTGAAGATTTACATAAAAGTATGTATTAAAAAACGTAGTCACCTACATGAACTGGCTACCTAAATACTGTCTTCCAAGAGGGTATATTTCAATTTCAACAGATACATGACAAGTAAAAACAGAAAGCTAATGTAATGGCTACCCCTCCAGACAAAGAAGAACACACATTTTCAGGCAAATGTGGACATGTAATCAGGCCAAATGCCATCACTCACAGTGCAATAAGCCAAAGGCAGAAATGGACTAAGAGATTGTCCCATGCAGTTTATTGTCATGTTGAGAAACAGATGAGAATGACACTTGACCAGGCAGAAGAAGGTTGGCCTAGCAATCCTCTATGTAGATACATGTATGTGTGTACGTAGATTTTTGGAAATGTTTTCAACATGGGTCTGGCAGACACTAGCTTACTTAGAAAGTAAAACAAGGATTACCACGGTCTTAACCTTTTACCCAGAAAGATTTATCCAAAGTGTTCCCCACCAGCAAACCCTTGGTTGTTAACCTGTGAGATTCCATGTCCCAAAGCACCAAGCTGAAGCCTTCAACATATGTAATAATAATCCACCTTTCAGGCTTATTGTTTTAAAAAAATGCATTTCACAATAAGTATGTCAGGCCTTCTACTTTTGCCATATCATTTGGTAATGAATAGATCAAACCAATGACATCTTACTTAACTTATCCCAATGAACCAATCAAGCCCAAAGCCTTCATCAAAGGTCATGTCACCATAATGTACCAAGGTCCGCTGTCTTGCACATAAGCTAGTAATCATCAGGAACAGTCATAAAGCAACAAATAAATATATAAATTACTGTTGGCAGAGAAATAGACAGCCACTCCTAATCGAGGTCTTAGAGATACTCACAGGTACAACACTGCACAACCACATTGTTGTTAATAAGCAATTGTATAGCACACAATCTACTTACCAACAACTATACACGAACACAGGCCCCAGTGCATGTAGACCACAACACCTACAGGTATACAGTCACCCTTGCATACAGATATGCAACCACCCTTGAACACAAGTCAGCATATATACAGGTGGGTCACCTAGCAAACTCACAGAAGCTGACATATGAAGAGGACAATCATCAGCCCTACAGATATTGCCAAAACAGCAAACAATTAGGCATGTATGGATAACCAATACAAAGAGAGTTGCAGATAATACATACAACCTTTATATACACGGAATATTTAGCTCCTCTGCAAAACAAAAACTAATCTGAAGTGCGGGTAAGAGTGGTGAGCTCATGTCAATTCAGTGCTTGTTCTCTTGATACTCAAATCACATCAAAGATAGAATACTTCCATCTTCTTGCCCATCCAGTCTTGGAAGTGTAAAGTATACAGTGGTGATGTTCACAAAATCAATCACAGAGAGCTTTGCAGTGGGTGGGGGGACGTCAGAGTTACTCCTGCTGACTTAAGTCCCCTCTGACACACTTTCCCCTTCTGGAGGAGTTTATAAATGATGGGTAGAAATGTGAGCAAGTCCTATCAATTACTAATCGATTGATGGCATATGTGACAATTACCAAATGACAGGTTAAATTTTAAACATGCTGATTGATGGGTGGTCATTTTGAGCAAGTCATGGTGAGTGATGATGTCACACACGGGCATGTACTGAAAAATGCTGCACATTTACGCAGTTTGCACAGCTCCATCCTTTCCTAAAGGTACAGCACACTTCGCATGGTGGAGAGAAGGCCCAGGAACAACATGACACTTGCTTTCAGATAAGGAGTGGTAAATATTCATTACACCTTCTTTACTCAAATGGCAGAAAAAAAGGCAAATTACACTTCTTTATCAATTGCCTTTATAAAAAAAAATAATAGAAACAATAGTGCTGACGCCAACGGTGAACTTGTCACCGTGACTATAATAGGGTCACAATGCTGAGTCTTAAACGGCATTACAAAGCCAAGAAGCCAAACTGTGGGTGAAGGTAGGGATTGGGGTTAGAGGGACCGGAGGGGTCTGATGCCTCATCAGGGACCTTACATAAGGACTAAAACAGTAAGAACGACGTCAGCGCACTAAAGGATATACCAAAGAGGGCCCCAGCCCAAATAAATTATTTATTATCAAGTACAGTCTCAGTGGAAAACACATCTTCATCAGAAAACAATATTCAGGAAGAAATGCACGCACATCCCCAGCAGCACACCGTTTGCCACATCCCAGAGGCTGCCCCCTACCTGCTTGAATTAACCCAAAATACAAGTGAAAGCTACAGATAAGCAAACACAGCCGGGCCGATGAGTGTATCCCTTCACCGTTCACCCATAAAACGCCTTTCCAGGGCAGAGTAGAGCAAGGCAGCAACTTGTGCTTTCTTGTCTTACTCAACATTTACTAAGCCACAAGGGGTCAAACAAGGTGGCTCTGCTGGCATGGCAAATCTGACTTAAGATGACAAAAGGCCAACGCAAGTCCTTAATAAGTCTGGGCCCCAGTTCCTACCAGTTTTACCCATTTAAACATCAAGAAATCAATCAAATGTATTGCTATGGCATAACTGACCTATCCATCCACTGTCAATCTTTTCTGTTGTCTGTTTGACCACGGAAAAGAATTTTTAATAAATCAATGAATTTTCATTCTTAATAAGATTTCTCATGTTTGACAAGCCCCATCTTTATAAACAATATTCTACTCGTATTTTTCAGCATTTCTTTGCTTTGAAAAAGCCCTGGGCCTGCACACCAAGTATGGGCGAAATAAAGTGTTGCGGCATTAAGGAGGTACAAAAGATGGGGCAACAAGTAAATGATGGCAAAACACATTCGTTTCCATTGCTTTTTTTAATGTTTGATTTATACTTTGGAGCAAAAATGTATTTATACCAGATATGTTACTTTCTAATGTCGGTGTGGTGCATTCAAGATTCTAACAATCAGGCTTCTCCATTGGATACTGGGGCCATAGGCGTTGATTTGTGGTCCAGCTGCCTGGCTCACGAGAATGTCGGACGTTATATGACTGTGAATTTTTAGCTTTGTTGGTTCTGTTTTGTTTGCTTGTACCCCTCTTGATGCATAAACTGTAAAAGCGCTCTGAAACCCTTGGTGGCCATATTCGCGCTATATAAAACGTTTTAAATAAATAAATAACCATACCTCGAATCACTGTCACGGTCACTGACAGTTTGAGTCATCATTTGCTTCATGAAAGAGGGCAGCAGGAGAAGACCAAAGACAGAAAGAAAACATTCTGGTCAGATGTATTTAACCACTTTAGACATCAAGGGCCAGATGTAGGAGCCCTAATACCGGTCGGAAACGGCCGATTTTGGCCGTTTCCGACCGGTATTAGGGTTTTCAGATGTAGGGCATGCATTTACAGAATCTGTATTTTACAGATTCTGTATTTACCGATTCGGTAAAAAATACTGACTCGGTAAAATACCGATTCTGTAAATGCAGATGTAGCTGGCACATGTCAGAGTGCCACAGGGCTTTAAGAATCGGTATTTCACCACCCAATCCAATTGGGTGGTAAAATACCGATTCCAGGTGTGCATGTCATGGCAAACATGCCCGTCTTTGGGGTGCTAGAGGGTGTCAAAGTGACACCCCCTGCACCCTTGCTAAAATCGGTATTTACCGATTCTGTAATTACAGAATCGGTATTGCCCATTGATTCCTATGGGTTTCAAGGCCCATAGAACTCAATGGGCAATACCAAATCGGTATTTACAGACTCGGTAAATACCGAATCTTAACGATTCGGTATTTACAGATTCTGTAATACCTACATCTCCCCCCTTCATATTTACCGACTCTTAAATACCGAATCGGTAAAATTCGGTATTTAAGAGTCGGTAAATATGAATTAACTACATCTGGCCCCAAGTGTGTGTAGCTGAAATTCCTCTGAACACAAGGGATCAAGAAACAAAGAAGACAGAAAACGTGTTTGGCCTTTAGTCGTGTGCTGTTGATCCTGAGCCAAGGCTGCTGAGTCAATCCTTTGGTCCCCTGATGAACTTTGTGAACATTGCTCAAGATCCATGGATTGGCTGAGCTCCTCTGGGCAGGTGTAAGGTGACTTCTGGGTATTTTCTTTGGGCCTGAACCGTATTGTGAAGTGTGTCCCCTCCTCTGAGTGACTATGGTGTCCCTCTAACATCTGTTCAGGCATAGCGGAAGGCGGAACTCGGCAGGGACTTGACGTTCAGGATAAAGACCTTGCGATCGGGGTTCTTCTGTAGTGCACTAGATAAACAAGCATGCCCGACCTCACTTGAGCCCAATCAGGGGTTCTTCACTCCTCACACTGTGAGCTCGCACCTCTTCAGTTGTCCCCAAGTAGGGCACATTCATGAGTTGGGCAGGGTGGGATTCGCATGTGGAATTCCCTATATAGACTGGTGTTTTCACTTTCAGTATTCCTTGGTGTGGGAACACCTGACCCAATTTTACAGGCAGGGAAATCCAGCCAGGAAAATTGCTTTAGGCTTGGGCTGCAGTAGCAGATGGGTTTGTCCCACCAACTCACCCAACCCCGTAGAATGGTTAGAAGTACTGGAAGAAAATTACCATCCAGAAGGTCTCAATTATAGAGGTCCCGGAAAGATCATCCAGGATCCATAATTATCTTGTGGTTTACCAAAAAAGCAATCACCGAGCAAAAAGGCTAGAACTGACCAGAAGTGAGCAATAACTGGCTATAGAAGTTGTTCAGATATTACGTGAAATCAACAATCCTCCATCAGGCAGTAGAGTCACTAGCCAGCCTTCGATGATACATGGCACTTGTCCTGACAGTCATGACTCTGACTTGCAAATTTTGAGTATCTTCATGGAAATAACTTACTATCCTCATGTTGATATGTTTCCTGTCGATGTTTGCTGCTGTAGGTAGTATCCAGCAATATCAAGATCAATAATTGATCTGTACATATATTGGCTCCACAATATTGATGACATCATTAAGTTAAGTATATGTATGGAAGTGCAGATTCAGTTTTCTTAACACCACATCTAGTTACCTTGACAATGTGTTGGTAGGCGATATTGTGGAGACAATATTAGTGCCGGTCAACATTAAAACACCTTGGAACTGATGACAAGTTGCACAGTACTGGGGTAAGAGTAAAACTCACCACAATATTACTATTACCATGCTCTTCAGCGCAACCTTGAGTTAAACCTCGTGGGATGGGGAATTACTGGGTGGGAGGGAATGTGCCTTACTAAGGGGTTTTACTGCATAAATGTACCACCTGCTAAGAGCAAATGTTAAATGTGTGGGAGGGAAGGGGATAAAGGAATGGGGGGGGGGTAGCAGGTGAGGGAAGGCCAAGGGTTGTTGTAGCAGGGAGGCATTTCTGCTACCCTTTGTTAGAACACATCTGCAGAATGAGCCTTTGCTGCTTCCGAAGCCAGAATCCCATCAGACTTTTCGGTTCAAATTACCCGCTGGAAAGTTCAGGTCACCTGTTTCTGCACCCGGTGAAACTGGCTGCGGAGCTCAGGCCCTCTCAAGCTGGTGGAGTGACTTCCATGGTGAACAACCTCTCCAACGCAACTTTTACCACGCAGTGCCTTTACGACGCAACTTTTACAACGCAAACCATTACAACGCATTGCTCTGGGGGGCGCTCTAGGATAGGGAATAGGTTTAATGTACTATCCAACCCCTTCCCTACTATCCACCGGGACTGGAGTTGGAATAGTAAATTAAACTATTCACTAATCAGCGCTCAAAAGCACTATGCGTTGTAATGGTATGCGTTGTAAAAACCGCGTTGCAAAAGCATGCGATGTAAAAGCATGCGTTGTAATGTCATACATCCGACTTCCATGCATAAATCCTCTCTGCCTGATTTATAATTAGGGCCCTTGTGGTCCAGTACCCTTACTTTATATTGCCTTGTTTTGTTGTTTATGTGTCTGACTATAAATATTTGATATTGACACTGAATTTAAAACCAACCAATGTCATTCAAACGCAGCTGAGGTTAAACCAATATACGGTTTACAGATTACTTTACTTTGAGTTTCTTAGCTTTGTTATTGGCATCCAACTTGTCCAAATACACCTACAGGGTTCCGAGTGAAAGTATCTTTAAAAGAAGAATAGATCTTTATTAAACTCCGATTATATTTATTTGCCTATCTTTCTTTATCTGGGTATCACAAACAAACATTTTTTTACTGACAAATATCTCTACATCCCGTCTGGGCATAGTGCATCTTCACTTATGAATGAGGTATGTAAACAAATTGATGGAAATTCAAAATTACGATTCAGATTTCATACAGAATGGGACTTACTAACACAAATGGGTCTCAAGATAGATGGGTTTCGAAATCTCAAGCTTTTCTGCCCTTTTCCCAAAGCTAAAAAAATAGTGTTTTTAATGGTTTTGTTTATTTGTAGAGATCTGTTTCTTCTCTTCCTCGGTTTATTTTCAGTGGTTTTCCCGCGTCTCTAGGTGTTTCTCTCCCTCATTCGAGCATGGGGCCCTCTTCTTCCTCTGGCTCCAGTGGCTTGACTCTCCCCAGATGTTGTCAACAGAGGTGCGAGGAGTCCTCGGGGTCAGTGTTAGTCATTCTGGATGTATTGCAGGCTTGTAGCGGACACTAACATCTAACTGGACACCCTTCACTTATTTTTTTATTTTTATGATAATTTATAGGGCGTGAGCTATCTGAGCATTTGAAAAAGACCACCCTACGGAAGGAATTGCTTTGACACAAGCAGTAAGAGGAGCGGGGGAGGAGGCCGTGGTGCTGATGGACGTGTTTGAGAGAGGTGGGTCTTCGGGTTATCACTAAAGAGGGTCGAGTGATGGGGACCGTCATAGTTCTTGAGGTGCAGAGTTCACTGGTATTATGTTTGTTATCAAAGCAAACTCACGTTGTACCTCTTGAGCTGAACCAACCTGCCCGCCTGAGGAACCAGCCCCAGACCCACATGTTTTCGCACCACTCGCCTCTTGCACGGCTCTGTCACGAGCACCGCCTTGAGGTGCACGCGGGCCCCGTGGACGCGGGCCCCACTTTGGTTCCCACAGACAGCGGATAGGAGGCCTGAAAGAGAGTTGACAGTCCTTTGTTGGCCACACTGTCCGCCCCCCTCAGTTGCAGTCTCAGTGCCTCTACAGAGAGAAAGGTGTTCCGCGCAGCAAAGTCTATAAACCGCGACACCGTGGACGTGGCGCTGCTTCCAGAGCAGACACCAAACCCCGGGGCACTTTTGAGCCGAGCTACAGAACAACATTCACCAGGGCAGGGTGCGGCTCCAAGGAAGGCGGGGGCGGGTTTAATTGTCAGTAGTCAATGAGACCAGCAGAGTGGAGTTTGGCCTGCCGCCATCACAGCGAGCACAGATCGACCGCAGAGATGGCCCTCATGGGAATGCACCGAACGAATCACCGTCAATAGGAGGGGGGAGCCCCCCCACCCCCCTCCGGAAATGTCACGTGGGAAGTGCAAGTCACTGGGGAATGTGTGAGGATTGTTGATCACCTGACTACAAGAGACGAACCTCAAGGTTACCTTGAACGAGGATCCGGCTCGTTCTGCCCGGGGCTCCTCTTACAACCAAGAATGTCCGGCATCAGGATGTTTCAACAAGCATTTACAATGCAACGGTTTCGCCTTTGAAAAAGTTAAAGCTATTGTAAATGACAACATTTTTATTTATGTGTTGGTTTTCAAAACAGATAAATAAATGGCACTGTCATTTACAATGACAATAGCTTAATCTCTCGCAAATGCCACACACAAACACACAGACCCACACACATACATACCTGCAGAGCCACACGCAGAGCAACACACACACACACACACAAGAGATTGGAGGAAAAAACGGGATCAGGAACATTTGGAACATTAAAAAAATGCAGACACTGTAACCGTATCAGAGCTATCAAAATGTACACAGTAATATGCCTGTTGAAAAGGAAGTCTTAAAAGGAACAATAAACGCCACCCCCCAGAGAGGAAAATCAAGTGAAAACCTAATAAATAAAACAAAGACAATTGACCCGAGGATGAGCAAATTGTTTTCAGTGATACTATTGACAAAATTCCAAACCACAGTGAAAAGCCCTGGATAAGATTTCACAGAGGGAAGTAGGGAATATCATTAGAGTTCCTAATGCATCTTTTCATATTTTGACGAGGCAGTCACGACCTTTATTCTGTAAGTAAGTGTCTTTTTTTAACGTTATCTTTTAAAAAATAAGTTCGTTCTAGCAAAGTGGAAGACACTTTCTATTGTTGGAAAACAAATCTGAGCAACATGTTGAAACTTATTGTACACAGTGTGTCCAACCCCCCCCAAGTCGAAAAGCAGCTTTAAAAAACAACACTGAAATGTTCCCATTCCAAAGATTGGAAGGGACGTCACAGGTTCTAATCCTTATTTCAGCATGCAGTGTAACGGTCGGCAAATCACTGTCGCTCTCTGTCCCTCAATAATATGTAGAATGTGAAAAAAGCATGCATGCATATGTAAAAGATAAATACAACTGTCTAGTATTGTCCCACTACGCAGGGGCGGACTGGGCTATAAGCAATCTGGCAGAGTGCGAAAGGCTCGCCTTACAGGTTAGTGTGAGGCCTTACTTTTTGGCTGTTTGTGGGCCTGTTTATGTTCTGGTGGGCAAAACACCTATACTTGTTGTCTTTAGAAGATCAACACTGCCTTGATTTGGAAACGTGGGCCACACCTTTCGCTATCAGATGTCCTAATGAGGCCCACTTAATTTTGGAGCACTGGCTTTTTTTTTGTAATCCATGCTCCACTCTGCCTACTAGCAATATGCTAGCTTGAATCGCCTGCCCGGCACCCAATCTCATCCTCCGTGACAATCTATTGGTAGTTTTAACACGAAACCGTTCTGAGCGAATAGCTGAAGTTTGAGATGCCCTCGCTCCTGCACTTTCGAGGGAGGTTGGTTTCTTGCTTCTCCCTGTGGAAACTGTGCCCTGTAGAGATTCTACACAGATTCCTACGGCAGACATCCTTCTGAACAACGACACTGATTACAGCATGCAACACGCACTGAACGATTTATGTGGCTTGTGTTTACTCGCGGAGATTCGATACGCTCTTTACTTAGTATGGGGGTAGCTTCCCTGGCTTAGTGGAAAACAAAATGTTTTGGGTATATATATATATAAATACCAAACACCACCAATCCCGTGTCTCAGACATCATGGCGTCGCGGCGCTGGCTGACAGTCCGAAAGTTTCCCTGGACACGCCTGCGCTACCCCCACCAAAGACAGAGACAGACAGACAAAGACAACAAGCATTTACAAAAACGTGTAGGAAAATTAAAAAACTTACCTCCGTGAGTCGGCTCGGTGTAGGGAGCGGGTCGGGTCTGCATCCTCACAGGGAGAGCCGTCCGGCTGGTGTGAGGAAGGATGCCAAAGAAAAGAAAAAAAGAAAACCCCGCCCACCGCAGCACTGACGTGTCCAAAGGGGCCGGATGAGAAAAACATCCCAGGAACGCCCACGAGTCGCCTCGCAGGATGACGGACGCCTCTGTTTGCCAATGGTTAGCGTCCATTTATGGAGCTAGCCAATGGGAAACAGAGGCGGTCCGAACATCCATACTGTTGACAAAAGTTTTCGCCCTGGGCGGGGCACTGCAAGCAGTGCCCTCGCCAGGTCGAAACCTAAAAACGGCCTTCGAGGAGTGTCAAAGCAGAACAATAGCAAGGTGATGTAACCATGACATCCGTGCCATGTGGCCCAGACCACAGAGCTCCAGCGCAAAACACTTCATGAGCCAGATGCAAGAGCTCTGTGGGTCCAAGGAAGTAATGGGCTGTTACAGCCTGTACCAGAGCCTGGCCACACATAGCTGTGTGCACCTGGAAAACATAATAGTGTCTGGAAGCTAGTTACTCCATGATAGACTGTGATAAATGGTTGATAATACATGTTAAGGCTCATGTGTCACGGATTTTTCACGCATACAAAGCCCTGCTGTGCACACAGGTGGGTGTTGTGAACGTTAGGAGTGAAATCACAACGTATCACAATGACATTGCGAGTCATACGTGTTTTTGCACCTTCCATGACCAATATTGCATTTTTTCAAGGAAAAAGGAACAGGGGTTGTCAGAGAGACATCTACTGTGATTCAGAGAAGCTCTACTGATGCTTCCATACAGCTCGCATGATCGCAAAGCATTGAGAGTTTACTGGCTGCATTTCTCAGTCAGTAACCAGCTGCACAGTGGGAGATATCAGCGAGGGACAGGTTCAACTGTGCAAACCAAAGCTGGCACTGGCGGTGGCGCGGGAGGGGTGGGGGGGGGACAGTGGTCTGTGGACTTCTGCCTTCGGCGTCCAGTGTCCCTTTAGAAAAGTTTAGGTCTGCCTGTGGGTAGCGGTAATTCTGTGAAGGATCTCATGGTGTTATTTCTTCTATACATTTACAATAAGAAGATTGACAACGTAGGCTTTCGGTCAGACGCCCTCGACCACTGATGCCTCTGTGTTCTCCGTGCTTTGAAAATGCTTAGGTAGGATATCCGTCAAAGCCAAGACATTTTGAGGATGTGTGCATTACGCTGCATTTGTGTTCCTATTAGATCAGATCGTGGGGGTGGAGTGACATGCGGTGCTTTTATTGGACTGCAGGTGGGATGTGACCCGCATCTTTTATTTCAAAGAATTTAGCAGCGCTAAACATTTATCTCCCTCGCTCTTTGGCTTCTTTCACTTTGGTCTCATGATAGTATTTTGTTGGATTTACACCTTAAACAAACAATGCTATTTATTACCTGTGTTCCAGTAGCATGTTACACTGTCAGCGCTATTAATTCTTAACCTCCACTTTTGTCACAGTTTTCTTCCTGTTTTAAAAAAAACTGTTTTTTTTTTGCAGTTGTAGTTGTATTGGGATACTTATTTTTTTTTATTTTTTATTTCAAAATATTTTATTGGAATAAATTTGACATATACCAGATACAAAGAAAACATTTCTTGGCAGTTACGACAAGTACACTGTTTGGCTTGTGGTGGAGCACGAGAGAGAAGGAGAACGAAAAGAACGAAAGAAGGGGGGGTTTATCGCCCCAAGTGGGCATCCAGGGCCGCCCACATGTCACCTCTGGGCTTGTGGTTTGCGGCTTGGTGATTGGCGGTGATGTTATCTGCCCCTCGTAGGAATGTTATCCAGTTGAACCAACGTTTGAACGTTGCTTTGCTCGTGTTTTTCCAGTTCCCTAGAATTGTTTTGGCGGCTGCCGTTAGCAAGACGTCAACTAGTTCGCGGTTCTCTTTGGAGTCGAGCTCCGTAGCCAGGAAGGCCATGGTTATGCCTGCTAGGCCTCGTTGTGTGTGTCAACCTGTGATCGTGTATATGAGGTTGTATACCTTGTGCCAGAAAGACTTGACCTTGGGGAATTCGTATAGGACGTGGGCCAGGTCACCCCTGGCTTTGTGACAGTTCCAGCAGTTGTCGCTTTCCCTAGCTCCTACTGTTTCTAGTTTGGCCGGGGTCCAGTGTAGTCTGTGTAGTAGCCAGTATTTAGTTTGTGCCAGTTGTGGGGTTACCTTGTTTTTTTGGATGCTGAGGTCCATAATCTGGCCCTTTCATCTTCGTTTAGTGGTCTCTGTAACTCCCCTTCCCAGAATGTTAGTGTTTTGTTGTTTAGTGTTGTGGTGCGTGGTGTGATGAGTTTGTAAATGTGGGCGGTTTGGTGGCCTATTTTTTTTAGATTTTGTGAGAACTCTATGATGGTTGGTTTGTGCTTCGAGAGGTTAGCTTTTGTGAGGGCTGCCTTGATTTTGAGAAAAGACATAGAACTCCTTGTTTGGTAGTTTGTGCGTGCATTGCAGTGCCTCAAAAGTGAGTGGATTGTTGCCCAGCTCTAGTTGGATCGGTGTCGTGATGCCGCTGCTGTACCACTCTTTGTTTTCCAGTATCCTCCCTTTGTATGTTACCTTGGAGTTGTACCATATTGATTCCCATTTGGAGCCTTTTATGCTGACTCCGAGTTCCTTGTCTACCCTTAGTAGCGCCATCTTTGTGTTCCTGATGATTGCATTCTTTGCCTCAGGGTGTCTGTTGGCCGTTAGCGCCATGATTGGATCTGCTCCCCCAGGATGCCTCTTTCAAGATCGAGCCAGACCGGCACGTACTCTGGTGTCGGGGAGATCCAGTGTATGCCCTGTTTTGCTAGGCAGGCCACCTGGAAGGCCTTGTAGTTCGTAAGGTTCAGCCCCCCTTGATCTTTCTTAAGTCTAAGCTTTGATAGGCTGATTCTGGCCCTTTTGCCCTCCCAGAGGAATGAATTGATTGCTTTGTCGATATTTTTGTGAAAATCTGAAGTCAGGGTTAATGGCAGCATGCTCAGCAGATAGTTTAGCATTGGTGTGATCATCATCTTGATCGTCTCTACTCGACCCCACCAGCTGATGAATTTGGGGCTCCTAGCTTCTAGCTTGCTCCTGATCTTCCTCAGCATCGCCTCCTCGTTGTGCTCTAGGGTCGTCCTAAGGTCTCTTCTGAAGAGGAGGCCCAGGTACTTCAGGGGTTTTGTTTGCCACGCAAGTCCGGACGTGCCTAGGACTGTCCTTGTTGTGTGGCAGTTCATCGGTTTACACTCTGATTTATCGCGGTTTAGTTTATATCCGTACTCCTCAATGGTATGCATCAGAGCCTCTATTGATGTTTCTGGGTCGCATGTGGTGATCAGGATATCATCGGCATAGGATGCCAGTTTGATGGCTTGTCCTCCTACTTGTACACCTGTTATTTGCGGGTTGTTCCTGATCATGTAGAGGAGTGGTTCTAATGCAAGTAGGAATAGTCCCGGCGATAGGGGGCATCCCTGCCTCGTCCCCTTTTCCAGGGAGAAAGCCGCCGACGTGGCCGTATTGACCACCACTCGTGCGCGGGGATTTTTGTAGAGTGACATGACCATACCCCTGTATTTATCCCCTAATCCGAATTTGTGCATGCATTGGTCGAGGAAAGGCCACAAAACTCTATCGAAAGCCTTCTCTGCGTCAAGTGCGATCATATCTGCCTTCTCCATGTTGTTTGCTGTGCGGTTTATGAGGTGGCAGAGTAGCCTGGTGTTATCCTGTGAGAGTCTGTTGTTTAGGTAGCCTACCTACGACTTGTGTATGAGATGAGGTAGGTATGTGTTTAGCCTTGCGGCCATTATTTTTGCGTAGATTTTGCAATCAACGTTTATTAGCGAGATCGGGCGATAGTTTTGCGGGAACTGTGGGTCCTTCCCTTCTTTGGGTATGACGACGATGTTTGCTTCCGCCATTGATTTGGACATACTGCCCCTGTCTGCGCACGTCCGGAAGACTCTGACCAGCGTCCCTTTTAGCAGGGGTTGAAATTGTTTATAGAATGCCGCCGTGAAACCGTCTGGTCCTGGTGCTTTATTTTGTTTTAGCGAGTCTATGGCCATCCCCACTTCGGCTCCAGATATGTCCTGTTCTAGTGAGTCTCTTTGTTCATTGCTTAGTTTGGGTAGGTCAAGTTTGTCTAGCAAGTTTGCGCCCCCATCTGCCCCTAGTGTTTTGTCTGCTGTGTACAGTTCCTTGTAGAAACCCCTGAAGGTTTCCAGGATTAGCTTGTTAGCCGTGTGGGTGTGGTTGTTCTTGTCTGTGATCGCTGCGACTGAGTGTTGCCTTTGTTTGGCTTTCAGGTACCCTGCTAGGGCACTGCCTGCTTTGTTCACTGAGCATAGGTTGATGGATTTATATTTGTTAATCCAAGTGTTAGCCCTTTCACTTAGTATCCTGTTTAATTCGTACTTCTTCTTTGTGAGTGTAGTGAGGGTATTCCTGTCTACCAGGTTTGCGATGTGGTTCTTTTCTAGTTCCTTTATCTGGTCTTCCAGTTCTGTGATTTTTTTGTTTCTGCTCCTGTTCATCCTGGCTTTGATGCTCAGGAGCTTGTCCTGTATGGTGGCTTTTAGAGCTTCCCATAGGGTAATGGTATCGGTGTCCGCGGTGTCGTTGAACGTCAGATATTCCTTAATCGCCTCTTCTACCTCAGTTATGTTAGTTGGGTTGTCTAGTATGTCGCTGTTGTGGCGCCAGCTACGGTTTGGCTTCTCATTGTGTTTCCCGCTTATGGAGAGTGAGATGTGAGCGTGATCTGAGATTGATATGGGGCCTATTTCCATTGCTTCAGTCAGGTGTGTGTGGGTGGCAGACATTAGTATGTAGTCAATTCTGCTATATGAGTTGTGTGGGTGCGAGTAGAAAGTGTATTCTCTGGCACTAGGGTGTTGTAGTCTCCATGGGTCTGACAGCGCCAGTTTGGCGCATAGGTTTTTGAGTGTTGTCTGCTCTTGCGTTGTGTGACTGGTCCTGTGTGGGTGTCTGTCGGTGGCGTTGTCCAGCACTTGGTTCATGTCCCCTGCTGTGATTAGTAGTTCCCCTGGTGGGATGTCGCTAAGTTCGCTTCCTACTTCATCCCAGAATTTTTTGTCTGTTGATTTCGGGCCATAGATGTTGGCTATGTGTATGGTCTCTTCTCCTCTTTTGATACAAGTGAGTAACCTTCTGCCTTTTGTGTCTGCCTGGTGGTCGTGTACCTTGAACTTTGCTCTCTTGCTTATGATGGTGATTACCCCTCCCTTCTTGTTTACGGCTGGTGAGCATACTACCTCGCTGATCCAGTTTGCCTTGAGTCGATTTGCCTCCTCTACCGACACTCTGGTTTCTTGGAGGACATATATGTCTGCCTTGAGTTTATGTAGATGCTCTAGTGTCTTCCTGTGTTTAACGGGGTGGTTGAGGCCCTTGACGTTTAGGGATACAATCTTGATATCTGCCGCTATTTGCGCTAGGACTGTGTGGCAGGTGTAGTCATGGTGGTTTGTGTGTTTCGCTTGTGCTTGCACCTGTGCTAGAGTTGATCCATGGTGGCAGATTTGGGTCTACAGAGGTCAACTCCCATCCTTCCTGTGAGGCCCCCCCCCCCGGGGTGTGCTTGGGGACAGTGGTGTGTAAAGGTACAGAAAGAAGAAAAAAGAGAATAAGTGACTCCACAAGGTTGTGATTGTCTGTGCCGCCTGGCTCCCCGCCCGGCCCTCTCCTCCCCCCTCCCTCCCCCCTGTCAGAACGTACTGTAAACGTGCGACAGCAGCGATCCTCTGCCCCCCGCGCCCCCGGGATCGATACAACCCCCCCCCCGCTGTGCTGTGCTTCTGAGGTAAAGGATATTCTTTTCCGACTGCTAGCATCTGGTGGTGCGTGCGTCCTGAGCATTGCATAATACTGTGGGCGAAAGTACAGAAGTTCCGAGTTCAAGCTCAAGGGTGTGATCAAGGATCAAGAGTCTGTTGAGGTAGATGTAGCGAAAGTACAAAAAGTTCAGAGTTCAGGCTCAAGGGTATGACCAAAGATCAATAGTCTGTTGAGGTAGATGTGTCGTACTGAGTGCTCTGAGGTACCTCCTGCAGTTCATTCTCGTCGCTGTGAGTATGTAGACTTCTTGACTGAAAGGTACAAAGTACTTAGTCTGAGGTAGACATTGTTGGATTGTTGACGCTGCTCTGGTACCAGAGTTGTGTCTTCGCGTATTTAGTGGCCACCTGCCTCGCCTGTGTCCAAGCCATCTGATGATGCCCTTATTTTCCCTGTCGCTGGGCCAGGTTCTTCCATTCGCTCTATTCCCGGACCTTGGAGGTATTTGCGTAGGACGGCAGGGTCCTCAAAGGTGCGCGTGCCTCTCTTGTCTGTTACTCTCATTTTTGCGGGCCCTGCAAAGCTGCACATGATGTTAGCTTCCTTTAGCCTCCCCCTGAGCGCTAGGAAGCATTTTCTGGTTTCCACCGTTCCCTTCGAGAAGTCTTGGGTGATTATTATCTTTTGACCCTTCCACTTCACTGTTTGGCCTTTTCTCGCGAAAGCAAAAATTTCTTCAGTGTGGTTTGCGTGCAGGGGTATGCAAATGATTGTCCTCGGACCCTTCGCCTGCTGCAGCTTCATCGCCGGTACTCTGTATGCCTTGTCTATCTCGAAATTCCTTTTGAAATTGAGGCCCGTCAGTTTGGGGATTAGGGTTTCTAGCATTGCTGCACACGACCCTGCGGCCTCTTCCTCACCTTCTGGCACTCCCAGGATCCTGATGTTCCCTTTCCTGTTCCTGTCTTCCTGTTCCGCAAACATTCTCTGTAGATCACTGGATATCTTGGAGACATAGCGTACATCTCTATCTGTGCTGGCTGTTCTGTCTTCTATCTCGCTAATTCTCCTTTCTGCTTCCCCTACTCTACTGGTGATTCTGTTCTGGTCCGCTCATATAGCAGTGAGCTCTAGCTGGACATTGTCCATGGAGTTCTTAGTAGCCTTGGCTAGGTCTTTGGCTTCCGTTATCTTTTTGAGGAGTGTATCCATCGCTGCGTCAATGCTGTGGTTATTTTTGCTTTTGATAGGTGATTCAGCCAGGTCCTTCCTTACTTGTTTGTTGTCGTTGGCCGATTTGTCGTCTCTGTTGGCCATCCTATCAAAACCTTTTCTTTCCAGATATGTAGACAGGCTTCCCTTCTTCCATTGGTCCGTCAGCTCTATCTCTTGATGTGGGCTGCTATTTGGTGGTGTAGTGTCTCTGTCTCTTGTGTCCGCACCGAAGGTGAATCTGCTGGGCCACCTTACTGTCCTGGTTCTTGTTTTGCCGGACGCCAGGACTCCTCCGAGTACTGCTGCTTTTGCTTGACACAGTATGTCTGCTGCTGCTGCACTGTTGACTGTGCGAGGTGAGTCTTCTTGCTGTGTTGGTGCTGAGGAGAAAGCTTGCTCCTTACTGCTGCTGGGTGCGTTCGGGGGACCTCACTCGTGACTTGTTTTTAGGCTGCACTCGTTCGTTTTGGCCTCAGGCACATAGGGATCTGCTCCGTGGTGTCGTCTGGCTATCTAGCCCAATCACGGTGAAGGTATGTTCATCTTAGCGTGACTTCGCTGTGACTTCGCTGTGACGCACCCCCGCCGACCTTTACTAAGGTGCCTGCCGTGTTCGTGAGACCACCTAGCCCCACCTTTCCCTTCGCTGCTGCGTCCTTCAGAGGATCCCGGCTCTCCGGGCGATGCCACACCTGATCCGCAGTAGCACTTCTTCTTGGTGCCTTCGGTGTGTGCCTTGCCTGTTGTGCCTTTGTGCCGCCCCTGCCCCTCTCAAGATGGCCGCCGCGCTGATCCTGCGATTCCTCCCCCTTCTGGCTCGATTTCTGCGCAGTTCTTCTATGCCTTGCCTTTCGGTGGCGTCCGGGCGATGCTGTACCCGCCTCGGGTTCGTTTTCCCTTTTCGCGGTTAGCCTGCTGGGCCTTCTTCGTCGCTTCCTGCCACACTCAAGATGGCCGCCGTGTTACTTCTTATTGGCGGTGTCTGCACTCCCTCCTCGCTTTCCTCCCACTGTTCTTTTTGCTCCTCTTGCTTAGGATTATGGGGTTGTCCCCCCCTGCGCGCTCACCTTGTGCGTTCGCTGCACCTCCTGTGCCACTGCCAGCCACCCTCTCAAGATGGCCGCCTTGTTTCCTCTCCTTCCCGCGTTGGCTTCGGTATGCGGTTCAGTTACGTGAAGGGTCTCAATTGCAGGGGATTCCTTATGGCTGGGGTGGTGTCTCGCCTTTGGCAGTTTGCCTCCAGTGTGCTCGCCTCCGTTTCCCGTGCTCGAGATGGCCGCCCTGTATCGTAGAGTTTCGGTTTCGGTTCTGGGCTTGTCCAGGTGTCGCTGCGGCGGCTATGCGGTAGCTTATCCTCCTTTATGCGGCTGCGAGGCTGTTGACTGCACCGCTTCTTACTTCCGCTCGTTGTTACCCGGCAGGAGGGGGTTGGCGGCGCTGTGTGTCGTGTTTCCTGCAGCTTTCCCCATTTTCAAGGGGCCGCCATCTTAAGTCCACCTCTCCGCTCGGTCTGGCTCGAGCTTTTTTTTTTGCTTGCTGTTGCTCCTTCTTGTTGTTACGTTAGGGGTGGTTTGCATCACCTTCTGTCCCCCGTGTTCCCACACCGTCCGATCCTTTCCTTGTGGGAGTTGGGGCTCTTTTCGCTGTTTGGCTCGCTGTTTTGTTCCCGGGGTCGCGGAGCTCCTGGATTTAGGCGACTGCCTGCGTTGTCATCCAAGCCACGCCCCCAGGTTTTTAAGTACTCAACCTCTCCCAGTCTGTAACCATCCTGCATCTTTTCCTGTCTGTATCTCTACCTGTCTGAGCCTAACCCTACCTGTACCTTTACCTGCATGGAGATATCCCAGGCAGCATCTCTCCTGGCCCACTCACAACCTGAATCTGTTTCTATCTGCTCCTTCCCCAGTGCACTGCCCGTCTTGACTTCGCCTCTTATACCCTGCGCGCGGCTCTTCGCCTGCTGACTGCACCCCTGTGCCCTGTACCCTTTCCTGGTGCATCGCCCCTCCTGTCTACACCTCCTAATCCCTGTACCCTTCCCCGGTGCACTGCCCCTCACACCTCGGATGCCCTGTTTACTTCCCTGGTGCACCGCCCCTTCCCACCGCACCTCTTATGCCACGACACTTTCCCTGGGGCACTGCCCCTCCGGACTGCACCTCCTATGCCGCATGCCCTTCCCGGTGCATTGGTCCTCCTGACTGTACCTCCTATGCCCTGTACCCTTCCCCGGTGCACTGCCCCGCCTGACCACACCTCTTATGTCCCGTACATTTCCCCTGCTTCACAATACATACCTCTTCCAGCCCTTATGTTTCTGGCTGCACCTGTCCCTAATTATTCCTCTTTTGCTTTCACCTCCATCACCTGCACCACAGAACCTCCTTCTGTCTGTACCTCTTCTAATCTCCACCTCTGCCTCCACGTACATCCCCCGCCCTGATAATAGCAAAGGTTTTCCCCGCAGTGCCGTTTACTATTTTGTAAATAATGTCTAAGTCAGGTTCAGCCACAGACATATGTGCAAAAGCACAATGGGGCATATCACCAGCTGAATGAAGGACCACTCTTCTTCACAGTCATTAAATGGTAGCCTGTAGTTCTAATGAGAGGACCAACCAACCCTTTGGCTTCTTCAGAACACATGTCTCTTGTGGCAACCCGAAGCACCTCTACATCACCGCAGCTTCATGTGCGGTTGGCGCATATAGGGGCAGGGCCGGTCCTAGAACTTCTGGGGCCCCGGGCGAAAGGGAAGATGTGAGGCCCCTCTAATTTGCATGTAACATCCAGTTGCGGCCGGCATGACTCGCGGGTGAGTGGTCTTGCGGGGTTAGTGCGCGGCGGGTAATTTAAAATAAAATAAACTTACCTTCCCAGGTCTCGGGTCGTCTCTGCTCCTGACCTGCTTTTCTGCCTCTTGCAGGAACAGGAAGCAGGCAACCTCCCTCCCCTAAGCCAATCACAACCCTGCAATGGCAGCATTGTGATTGGTAGCGACGCCGACCAGTCAGGCGCCTATTGGGAGGCCATTTTCTCCATGTAGGGTGCATTGCAGTCTACATGGAGAAAGGCCAGAGTGCGCATGCCTGGTTTGGCCAGCCCCGGAGGGCCGACCAAACAGTCCGCACCCTTAGCAGTGGGCAAGGCACTCCTCCCCTGCCCTAAAGCAGACCCACCTGCCCCCAACCAAACACTTCTGCTGTCTCGCAGTGCAAGAAGCAGAAACATAAAATGGTAGTTTTAGCATTTAGTGTTTCTGCTTCTCGCACTGTGAGAAAAAAGTCGGGCGACGCTCCTCCGCCCTATATTAGGAGCTGCCCTTGGTAACATCACAAGAAGTGGCATCACA
This sequence comes from Lissotriton helveticus, assembly GCF_964261635.1. Lineage (NCBI taxonomy): Eukaryota > Metazoa > Chordata > Amphibia > Caudata > Salamandridae > Lissotriton > Lissotriton helveticus. Next base: position 1,837,106,683 of record NC_136068.1, on the reverse strand, counting down.
GAAAGTGACATCGCAGGACTATTGATCTTATTTGGCATCCCTGAAGAGACCTAACATGGATATCAGTAAAATCGACAAAAAGATAAATATACAAATGAAATAAGTCCATATATTTTAAAACTGTATTATATGGATTACATTTATCACATTGGATGGAAAAGCTAGTTGCAGGTCTCACAAAGATGTATATTATTTACTCCTCGTTAACTGATTGTTTCCAGATGAGTGCATAATTTCCAGTTCTGCCTGTTGAGGTAATGAGGGGCGGGATCATTCAAAATATAAAATGACACAAGAGAAAACCATTCAAAATATAAAATGACACAAGAGAAAACCTCTCAACACCATGAATGACATTAATACTTTGTAATTTGTTTTAACGTAAATTCTCTCACCAGTATACCACACACACACATGCTAAGAGACATAGGACAATCTTGTGTGTGGGCTTTTTACTCACCAGAATTAGGTTAAGTGCAAAATCACAACACATATAGTACAAAATTACAAGACACCATTGCAAACAAATAAAGATTGTACATAAATAAAAAAAGACTTAAAACAACCGAGACCACTGCTAAATCATACATTGACTTGTACGTATGCTGCAGAATCGAGGGGTTTTCAAATCAACGTTTTTGATTTGGTGTTAGAACTGTAGAAATTAGAAGTGGCCGCCTTAACGCTGGTGGAGCCCTATGCGACAATGTTGTTACCCCCAATTACTCCCTCAGCCACAGATTCCCTCACTACCACCCTTTAACAGTGCCCCTCAAGTCTCCATAACCACATTCTCACTCAGATGCATTTAATTTGTTTTACAGCGTCATGGATACTAGTGAAGGGTGTCAGATAACTTTATATCAAACATTACACAGAGACAATCAATTATATGTGTGTAAATCACCCCCACGCACCACGCACACTCCTCGTGAGTGAGCCCAGGCTGCCCCCCGTTCCCGCCAAGTGCCGCCGCCGCTCGCAGCTGGGTCCTGTGACCCTGTGACACCGCTAGTGGCGCTCGTGACCCTGTGACACCGCTGTTGGCGCTCGTGACCCTGTGACACCGCTGTTGGCGCTCTTGCCCCGCCGGCGCCGCGTCTGTATTTACGTATCCGATTGTTTTTCTTCCCCCCGTGTGTTCTCTGCTCCCTGTCATTTTACACTCCCCGTGTTGATGTACTTTGTTCCTGTGTAACTCCGATTGCTTTTTTACCCCCTGTGTAGTTTCTGCTCCCTGTTTATTTTCTGTTTCCCCCGTATTGTATTATTGTACCCCTGTGACTTGTCGCCCCCGGCCCCTGCCGCGCTTCCCGCCACCTCCCCGCTCCCCGCTGCTGCCCCCTGCGGCCCCGCCCCTCCCCTCGGCAGCCCTTCCCATTCGCCGCCCCACTCCCGCCTCCCAGCTGCCTCTCCCTCGCTCCGCCCCCCCCCACTGTCCACATATGGCAGAGTGGTCAACGCGCAGCGTGCCCGCGCAGCGGGCGCGCCCCAAGCGCGCCGAAGGTGCGCCAAAGGTAAGCCCGTCTGCGCCCGTCCGTGCCTGGACCGCGCCCAGTGCCAGGACCCCTGGCTCCCGCAGAGACCAGCCCACCTACGACGCCACCGAACTCTACGCACTCAACGCCGGCCGATTCCCAGGATGCTTCCGAGCCACCCCGAGACGCACTCACGGACCCTTCTGCTGCCACTCCTGCAAGTTCGCCTGCACCCGGACCTGCACTACTCCAGCACCAACTAAGACCAAGACGCACAACAGCAGCAACCACCTGAAGTGCATCCTGCTCAACACCCGCTCCGTCCACAGACACGCCGTCGAGCTCTTGAACCTGCTCGACACCACAGCCCCAGACATCGCCTTCCTCACAGAAACCTGGATGAACGCCTCCTCAGCGCCCGACATCGCCATCGCCATCCCAGACGGCTACAAGATCATACAGAGGGACCGCATCAACCAGACTGGAGGAGGCATCGCCATCATCCACAAGAACACCATCCGCGTCACGACCAACACCGACGACACCCTCGCACCCGCTGAGCACCTGCACTTCCAGGTCCACATCAACCCCAAGACCACCCTCAGAGGCACCCTCATCTACAGACCCCCGGGACCACGCACACAATTCAGCGAAGACATCGCCGACTTCATCAGCCCGCACGCCCTCCCCTCCGCTGACTACATCCTCCTCGGGGACCTCAACTTCCACCTGGAGAACAACAACGACCGCAACACCACCACCCTGCTGGACAACCTTGCAAACCTCGGACACAAGCAGCTGGTGACCACCCCCACCCACTACGCCGGACACACACTCGACCCAGTCTTCTCATCCAGCAAGGACATCGCCTTCAGCCACGCCACCGGACTCCACTGGACGGACCACAGCTGCGTTCACTTCAGCTTCAGAAGGACCACGAACCACCACCACCAGCAACAAGCTGCACGCAGAAGCTGGAACAAGATCACAACCGACCAACTCGCGACCTCCCTGAGCAAGAACCCACCCACCAGCGCAACGAACACCAGCCAAGCAGCCACCAACCTCACGAAGTGGATCAGCGACTGCGCAGATGACCTCGCCCCCCTGAGGACCCCGCCTAGCAAACCCTGCAGTAAGAGAGCCCCATGGTTCACTGACAAACTCAAGAGCTCCAAAAAGAACTGCCGAGCCCTCGAGAGAGCCTGGCGCAGAGACCCAACACCAGACAAAATGACTGCACTCAAGCTCGCCACCCGAAAACACCACCAACTGATCCACGCCACCAAGAAAACTGCATTCAAGGAACGACTGGACAACAACGCACACAACAGCAAGGAACTCTTCAACATCGTTAAAGAGCTCTCCAACCCCAACGCCGGAAACAACGACATCACCCCTTCGCAAGACCTCTGCAACTCCCTCGCCACCCACTTCCACAACAAGATCGCGGACATACACAACAGCTTCAGCACTCAACCGACGCACGCCACGACTGAACCACCGACCCCCACTACCACCCTCCGCGCCTGGACCCCGATCAGCACCGAAGACACTGCCCGCACGATGAACTCCATCCACTCCGGATCCCCGACCGACCCTTGCCCCCACCACGTCTTCAACAAGGCCGATGCTGTCATCGCACCCCACCTGCGGGACATCATCAACACCTCCTTCGACACCGCCACCTTCCCGGAGAGCTGGAAGCACGCCGAACTCAGCGCTCTACTTAAGAAGCCTTCAGCCGACCCCACCGACCTCAAGAACTACCGCCCCATCTCGCTGGTCCCGTTCCCTGCAAAAGTATTCAAGAAGACTGTCAACAAGCAGCTTGCCGCCTTCCTCGAGACGAACGGATCCCTCGACCTCTCGCAGTCCGGCTTCCGGGCCAACCACAGCACCGAGACCGCCCTGATCGCAGCCACCGATGACATCCGAGCCCTGCTCGACAACGGAGAAACGGCGGCCCTCATCCTCCTGGACCTCTCCGCGGCCTTTGACACTGTCTGCCACCGCACACTAGTGCAGCGCCTCAGCAACGTCGGAATCCAGGAGAAGGCACTGGAGTGGATCACCTCCTTCCTCGCCGGAAGGACACAGAGAGTCCGCCTCCCCCCGTTCAGATCAGAAGCCACCGAAGTCATCTGCGGCGTCCCTCAAGGCTCCTCGCTCAGTCCGACCCTCTTCAACGTCTACATGAGCCCCCTCGCCAACATCGCACGCCAGCACAACCTCAACATCATCTCCTACGCCAACGACACCGAGCTGATCCTCTCCCTCACCAACGACCCCACCACCGCCAGAGCCAACCTTCACGAAGGGATGAAAGAGGTAGCCAAATGGATGAAGAACAGCCGCCTGAAACTGAACTCGGACAAGACGGAAGTCCTCATCCTGGGATCCTCACCCTCCACCTGGGACGACTCCTGGTGGCCCCCCGCCCTAGGCAGCGCACCCAAACCAACAGACCACGCACGCAACCTGGGCTTCATCCTGGACTCCTCCCTCTCCATGACCAGACAAGTCAACGCCGTCTCCTCGTCGTGCTTCAACATCCTGCGCATGCTACGTAAGATCTTCCGGTGGATCCCCACCGAAACCAGGAAGACGGTCACCCAGGCCCTCGTCACCAGCCGTCTGGACTACGGCAACTCCCTCTACGCCGGAACCACCGCCAAACTCCAGAAAAGACTCCAGCGGATCCAGAACGCCTCAGCACGACTCATCCTGGACATCCCCCGTCGCAGCCACATCTCCGGACACCTGAGAGACCTGCACTGGCTCCCGGTCAACAAGAGAATCACCTTCCGTCTCCTCACCCACGCACACAAAGCCCTACACAACCAAGGCCCAGGATACCTCAACAGCTGCCTCAACTTCTACGCTCCCAAACGCCAGCTTCGATCGACCAGCCACGCCCTCGCCGCCGTCCCCCGCATCCGAAGAGCCACCACAGGAGGACGGTCCTTCTCCTACCTCGCCGCCAAGACTTGGAACTCCCTCCCGACCCCCCTCCGCCTGACCCAGGACCACCTCGCCTTCAGGAAGCAACTCAAGACCTGGATGTTCGAGCAGTAGCGGACCCCCCTCCCCTAGCGCCTTGAGACCCTCCGGGTGAGTAGTGCGCTATATAAATGCCATGATTGATTGATTGATTGATAGGTAATGTTACATAAGACAAATAGTGATTAATCTGGAGAAACACAAACTCTGAATTTAGAACGTAATACCATGGTTGGAGGTTCTCTTTAATAACCAGAATTGATTTCTCTCCAAATTAACCCTTTTTTGCAACATTAGGATCATCAAAGACTGGGGAAAAAACATAACGCTGTAATTTATACCTTGCAGTTTGCATGCAGCTCTTAGATGACAGTTAGGATTTTGACTTATAAACTGCAAGTAACAATAGGATCTCTCTGACAAAAGCAGTAATCCACTGGCCTATTTACATCATGTGGGCTTAGTGATCTGCATGGTACATGTTCTTTGCAGTAGACACATTAACCCTTTGCGCTACCTTTACACAAGTCAAAACTTCCACTTGACAAAACTCCATCTCTCTCTAGGAAGAAGATTAATCACCAGAGTTACCATGGCATTTTCATTGTTGCCGAAAATTGCTGGAGGCCAGGAAGGAGGCAGCAAGTGCTTTTAGAAACATAACATACTCTCAAACATGATGCCCTCACCAGAAGTCAGCGCAGAGTGCGATCTCATTGGTCGCACCGCCCTAGAGCCTTCCTGTTCAAGGGTCCTGTGACCTCAATGACAGAGTCACTGTTGCTCTAGGGTGTGCTGCTTTGTAGGCCTGCCTAAAAGACTCGGGGTGAGCTTCAATACGAGTTGTAGTGGACAGACCTTCAAGGTTAACCCATACTTGCCACTGCTATGGTCCACCTGCTGGTGCTCAGACACCATTCTTCTAAGGTCTTTTGTGGCCTTCCAAGGTCTAGCATGGAAATGTGTTCTCTCAGGAGAATGGTCTGGTGGACTGGTCATGAAGGCTGACCCTGGTTCCCCAATTCCAAACTCGGCCGCTCTGACCATAGTACCACATCCTCTCCCCCACTGAACACCATACTGCCCCACTGAGAGAAATTTGCACTGCCTACAACTACAAACAAATTGTTCCCCTCTATAAACACCTGGAGGCGACTCAATTCAAATTAGGCACTAGACAAAAGCAATATGCTGCCTAAAAAACAAGCATTGGAAATGCAATAGGTCTTGCATTTGTTTGAGATAGAGCCTTTGGCATTGTAAATGGCGATATTTTACTTATGTGTTATGGAGTGTACGTTTGCGGTGTGTAGTGGAATTATGTGGATTGGATTGTAATAGTTGTGGTTCAGCACAAAGCATAAGAAGAGTGAGGAGTAGAAGAGCAGTGTGAAGCAAAAGGAAGAAGAGTGAGGAGCAGAAGAGTAGTGCAAGGGACAAGGAAGGAGAGTGAGGAGGAGAGCAGCGTGAGGCACAAGTACGGAGAGTGAGAAGAGCAGCATGAGACACAAGGACGGAGAGTGAGAAGAGCAGCGTGAGGCACAAGGACAGAGAGTGAGAAGAGCAGTGTGAGGCACCAGTACGGAGAGTGAGAAGAGCAGTGTGAGGCACCAGTACGGAGAGTGAGAAGAGCAGTGTGAGGCACAAGGAAGGAGTGTGAAAAGAGCAGCGTGAGGCTCAAGGATGGAGAGTGAGGAGAAGAGCAGCTTGAGGCACGAGGAAGGAGTGTGAAAAGAACAGCGAGAGGCTCAAGGACGGAGAGTGAGGAGAAGAGCAGCTTGAGGCACAAGGATGGAGAATGAGGAGGAGAAGAAAAAGTCTCAAACAGTCATGTTATGTTATGTTAGTCTGAATTTGTAGAGCGCACATTCACCGCATGGTTTCTTGGCGCTGTGTGCCGCTAGGGAACCCGTCCTGGCTTTTCCCTGTGAGATGGTCCCTGTTGGGCATCCCCAAGGTGAAGCCAGGCATCCCCAGCAGCGAGGGGGCCGTTGTGGAGATTAAGCAAGCTATTTCCCAGAGTTGCAGCGTGGGACCCATGGTTAGAGAGGCACCGAGGTGAGATTTATCGAGCCCGCTGACATTGGTTCCGTACCCTGCCGCGTCGGGAATTGAACCTCTGCTTCTGGGTCTGCCGCCTCTAAGCGGTGAGCCACACTTCATCACACAGTTTGTGTTCCTGCGGTAACATCAAACATTGCATTTTTGCGGTAACATCAAATATTGTTTATGCGGTGACATCAAACTTAAGCCGCACTTCTATAATAAAATCTGCTGGGTCCTGTTTCTTTGCAGAATCCCTGTGCGCAGACAGAAGTGTAAATAATACCTCAGTTTCTCCTCCAAGTTCAATACTTAATTACACGTGTACACACAAGGAGAGGGGGAGTTCACAAGAAATGATAGTGTACGTGGGTTTTCCCCCTCGGTGAATGCATTTATCACCCCCCTGGGTATTAGCAGAGGCAGCCGCGAGCCTGGAGAAGGGGACTCAGGCCCGGGTTGTGTAAGAAGGCACAAGGTATAGATTATTAGGCCTCCCTGGCGACTAATTGACTAATGTTGGTGTGAGAAGCCGATAGAAAGTGCAACCATTAATGTTACTTTCTTACAACAATACTTTAAAAAACGCTGAGTCCGTCAGATTGCTGCCCTTACATCATAGGATCTCCGTAACCTACAAAAGTATATACAATCTTTCGTGTTTATATTTCTTAAATCGGTATGAGATCAGGGAACTGAACCGAATGCATTTGGATCTAGAGAGGAGGGAGCACGAGGCTCGAGGATCAGGTAAACACTGCCAGTGTGACACTTCAGGGTAACTCCAAGGGAGCAGCTGCCATTGCCATTGGTGCAGCAGGTGCAGTGCCACCGTGGCACTGGAAACCCTGATTAATGCTGTAATTTTTCTACCCCTTCAGCAGTCAAAGGGGACACTTTCCTTACATGCAGGGCCCAGGACATCTTTGCGGCGCTGCTGGTAACCTCTGATATTTATTAACACCAGGCATGGAATGCATCTGCGGTAACTTGCTTAACATCGCTGCATGCTGCAGTAATGCTGGCCGTAATGGTACCACCGCTGCCGCCAGAAGAGCTTAAGCAGGAGTAAATTTCCTATGGACCCCTAGTGCCACAGACAGTGCTTTGTTTTGTTTCTGTCCAGTTTGGTGTGCCTTAAAGAGCAGAGCAAGAAATACACTCACAAAAGAGTTACGCGTCACAGCAGTCTAGCGCCAAGAAGCAGGACAGGTAGCACAAGGTTAACTGTTGCAGTGCTGCTAGGCACCGCAGCAGTATGCGTCTGTAACCATCAACGGGTAAACAACACAGCAGTGCAGCGCATGAGAAGCCTGACTTGTAGGACAAGGGTAGTTACTGCAGTGCTGCACTGCAGCAGTATAACTGTGTAACCATCAAAGCGTTCATTTTAAATATCATAAGTGCAGCGCTGAGAAACACGACTGGCGCAAGGTTAACTGTTACAGTGCTTCGGTGCGTACCCATCAAAGGGTTAAATATCCGCAGCGCAGTACCGACAAACACAACTAGTAGCACAAGGTTAAACGCTGCAGTGCAGTAGTAGAACTGTGTTCCTGAAAGTTAAATATCCGTTGTGCAGCGCAGAGAAGCACGACTGGTAGGACACGGTTAGCCACCGACTGCATGGCTGCCGTGCAGAAGTATAACTGTGTAACCATCAAAGGGTAAACAACACAGCAGTGCAGCGCAGAGAAGCATGACTGGCAGCACAAGGTCAACCACTGCAGCGCTGCAGTGCAGTGCAGCAGTATAACTGTGTAACCAAAGGGTTAAATATCATCAGTTCAGCGCCGAGAAGCATAACTAGTAGCGCACGGTTAACCGCTGCAGTGCAGTGCAGCAGTGTCCTCCTGAAAGAGTTAAATATCATCTGTGCTGCGCAGAGAAGCACGACTGGTAGCACATGGTTTACCACAATGCGCTACAGTGCAGTGTAGCACTACAACTGTGAAATCATAAAAAGTTTAAATATAGTCGAGCAGTAAAGTTTACTAATGGCATAAGCGTGTAGTGTCTCTTATGCTGCGGCGTACATTGGTAAATAGTCACACAATGAGAGTTAGTAGCAGTCCAGTGTAGCGCAACAAAACAGAGACACTTAAATACTTACAGACGAAGCCTCACGAAGTTGCCTAATAGGTACAAGCTGTTGCCATGCCATTACACGAATGAACACAACAAGCACTGAAACACAAACGTGGCAAGCTGCCGCGAAAGTGAAACAGGCTAACAAGTGGGAGGGGTGGGGGAGTGCGAGACACCACACAGCGATTCACTTGCGGGAGCGAGCAAATATATGTTGCCAAAGCTTGCTCCCGTAAGTGAATCGCCAAACGTGCACACATTGCCATTGAAAGCAATGCAATGTGTGCACGTTTTTGGCTGAAAAGCCTAAGCGATTTCTATAGGTCTTTTCCAATGCAGCGCATGCGCGCTGTGTACGCGAGACCCACAAAAGTGACAACATCCTGGAAAAAGCAAACACTCACAAGGAATGTATGATTGAGTAAAAGCCTGTGAAATGTAAGCAGGAACAAAATGGTTACCTTAATGCTTTTGCACTTAATATTCAGAAATCACTGAGTGCTTTTGCATGAAAAGTTAAGGCCATGACTACTGGGCCGGAAGAGACCAGTTTCAATGTCCATTGCTTATATCCTTACAAAATCTAAGCAATATGGTTTAAAAAGACCACATTCATGAATACAGAGCCATGGTATGCATTTTGTTTTCCAATCCGCCCATCAAGTAGGTATTGCAGTTCATCCAGGAATGGTCTACTTCCCCACCCTAAAAACAATGCTGTTCAGAGAAAGACAAGAAAGCAAAAGTAGTGCTTCACTGGCAAACTTTGTAAAGTGGCACTAATGTGTTTTGGTCGTGAATAAAATCAATCTGGCCCCTTTTCGACCCACTCTGTCTTGCTTTCGATATTTTGTAAATTTTGAACCTTTTATTTCTCTCCATCCCAAGGCGGCCCTTTGGAAGAGAAAAATTTCAGAAAAAAGACGACCTTTCCAGCAAAAGTGTTTTTTTGTTGTACTCATTTCACTGGGGAACAAATAAAGGAAAGGAAAGAGGGAGTACTGGCTACAAGGCCTAAGGAAGGGGCCCCCCACACCAGGACCTTGCAGCTTGCTATAGTGCTTAGAGGCCCAGGGAAAGGGGGCCACCCTTCCCCTGGGCCTTCGAAGCAGTAATGAGACATTTCGTAAAACACTGCCCTAGCACTGGCAGTTCTACATACATTTTAAATACACATTCCCATCAAAATGGGTGATGCAAAAGTTAACAAAAGCCACTTGATCTGGCTACTCCCTCTTCCCCTCACCCACCTCTCCTTACCTGTGTCTGGCTGGTCCTGGAAACAAAGGGGCCTTCTGACACCTAGCAACAAAATGCAGAAAAGGAATGGCCGCTACTTAACAGAGGTGCTGCCCCGCCCCTGGCACTGTGAGCCATGATAGCTGGGCTAGCTGCTGTGCCTTCCCCACTCTGTTTGTCCCTCCCCCCCCACCCCTGCACCCCCAGGAATGGCAACACGCCCTGACTAGCAAGGTCGACTGGAGACATCTCGCATGTGTATTGGGATTGTGTGGGGAGGGGGCCCTGGAGGAGCAGGTGGGCAATCTGTGAAAGTGTGGCATGTCACAGTGAAGCGGGGCTCCCTCTCTTTTAGCTGAGTGTGAGGCCTTGGGCAGCTGTCCACACTGCTTATGCCTAGCGCCGGCCCTGTATAGCGGTGTAGCTGAAGGGCAGATAGAGTGGGCGCCCCATCTGTAACTGTCCATCCACCCCTCCCCCTTGTGTTTCACACCAGTTGATAGCCCAAGTTGGCAAAAAGAGACTGTGCGCTCATTCTGTGGACAGTGATGTTGTTCCTATTTACATTTCATGTTTTACATAATCTACGTGTATTTGCCTTTTCAAGGATGGTGTGTTTCTGCAGTTTCTTTCTTTCAGCATATTACTCATGTAAAGTGTGTGCTGTGAAAAGAGTCACCTCTATGTATTTGTGTAAGTTCAGTTTGTGGCTGCAGGTTTATAATGGGCCACGATTGAGTGCTCTGGAGCTGAAGACAGTGCGAGTTCTTTAAGTGCGTGTATCAAGAGGGAGAGAGAGGACCAGAAAGCTAGTCCTTATCCCCCGAATTATATGTCAATAAATCAAAAATGGACTAGCTAAATAATCAAAAGAAAATAAATTATTTTAATTTATCAAGGACTCAAGTATGCTTTGTCAATGGTTTGAGGCACCTGGTAGGTGTGCTCATAAAGCCCTCACCCACCAACCTAGTTGGTGGCATGCTTCATCATCGGGCCCACCCAGTGACACCTAGCGTGTCCCGGGTGTGCTTCGACGCCTGAAGACAGCGGAGCAGGTATGTCGCTGTGTGTGCGGTGAAGACTGTTATGGATTGTGAGTTTAAAACGGCTTGGCGGGGATCCCAGTGCCCGGGGGCAAGTACACTTTATTAGCTGGGTCACCGTCAGCGGTTAAAAAATAAGGCTTATCGGATGTTGGAGGCGAGTTACGACCTCTCACATCCTGGGGTGTGTCAACATGTTTCAGCCAGTGCCTTATTACTATGCTGGCTTTCTTCAGGACGGGTAAAAAAAGTGTGTGCAATTAAAATTAGTGGGTGTATATCCAGACTATGTGTATACACGCCCTAAAGTGTTTTTCTATGTGTGAGTGGGGAATTCCCATCTCAAGAAAACACGCTGGTTTGTCAAAAGTGCTACTTCATGGTTTAGAGAAGTGGCATGGGTTGACCTGAGTTCTTGGTCAGAGCCTGCCGTGGACCTGTACTGCCTCCTTCGCTGCACCGGTGCATGCATGCATGTTGACACACCCCAGGATGTGAGAGGTCGTAACTCGCCTCCAACATCCGATAAGCCTTATTTTTTAACCGCTGACGGTGACCCAGCTAATAAAGTGTACTTGCCCCCGGGCACTGGGATCCCCGCCAAGCCGTTTTAAACTCACAATCCATAACAGTCTTCACCGCACACACAGCGACATACCTGCTCCGCTGTCTTCAGGCGTCGAAGCACACCCGGGACACGCTAGGTGTCACTGGGTGGGCCCGATGATGAAGCATGCCACCAACTAGGTTGGTGGGTGAGGGCTTTATGAGCACACCTACCAGGTGCCTCAAACCATTGACAAAGCATACTTGAGTCCTTGATAAATTAAAATAATTTATTTTCTTTTGATTATTTAGCTAGTCCATTTTTGATTTATTGACGAGTTCTTTAAGTGCCCTTCAGTGGGTCATATAGGGGTTCAGAATATATGCAGATCCCAGCCTCTCAGAGTGCACCCCACAATAAGTAACTCAGTGATGGTTGCTGTGGAGTCGGGCAATTGAAAATAATGGACCATAGGGAGAAGAGGAGGAGACATCTATCTAGTCACTACTTACATTCTCTCACTGGTGTGCTAATCCCTGTGAGTCTGCAGAATGTCATAGATATCAGGGCAGCCATGTTGTGTAGCATTTTTAGGTGTATGTTATGTAACAGCAATTTATAGAGCGCAATCAAATACCCGAAGCTGTCAAGGCGCTAGCACTGTGGAAGAGGAACAAGAACCTGGAAAGAGATAACTTAGGGAAAAAAACCTGGTTTTTAGAGCCTTCCTGAATGAAAACAAATGGGGAATAGCTCTAATATGGGCGGGAAGTGAATTCCAATCTTTAGCCGTTGAGTTAACAAAACTTTGGCCTCCCCAGTTTTTACGGGCTCGGCGACATCACCACTTCGTCAGAAGTGGGAGGAGCTGCGAGCCGTATTGTAAAGGGCATTCTGCTCAGCGCTTGATACATTTTTCTTTGCTCCTGCAATTTCTGTGACTTTTTTTATTATCTGAATGGTGAGTGGTCGTCGCGGTGCTGTTTTTGTAGTAGACTTGATGCCATAGGGCATATGTAATGGTAGGCGGCCATGTTGGCATATTCTGTGCGGTTTCGCGCACGGCAGACTATTAATCTTGATTAGGAGCTGTCAGAGTGCCAGTGTAATGCAATCCAGATGGTCTGAGCGGTGAGCGCGTTCAATGTAAAATGACGAGAGGAGAGGCTCACAGAAGATGACTCATACATGCTCGTCCACACTGTAGTTCTTGTGTTTCCTGAATACTCTCATTTCCAAAGGGCGCCATTTCCTTATTTTCCTCGCACGCTGCTCTGCACTATTTTTGTCTGTGGTTTCAAAAACGGGGTTTAAAGCCGTTTTATTATAAAACATTTGGATTCTGGTTCTGTAAGCTTTGTTTTCCGAATTTTGATAAGTGCTGACATGCAGACTACTGGTTGAATAAATGATGAGGGTTAAAAGTGACCCTCGTAAACACGTGAGTAGTGAGTGCAGAGTAGTGAGTAGTGAGTAGTGAGTGCAGAGTAGTGAGTAGTGAGTGCAGAGTAGTGAGTGCAGAGTAGTGAGTAGTGAGTGCAGAGTAGTGAGTAGTGAGTGCAGAGTAGTAAGTAGTGAGTGAGTGCAGAGTAGTGAGTAGTGAGTAGTGAGTGCAGAGTAGTGAGTGCAGAGTAGTGAGTAGTGAGTCTAGAGTAGTGAGTGCAGAGTAGTGAGTGCAGAGTAGTGAGTAGTGAGTGCAGAGTAGTGAGTAGTGAGTGCAGAGTAGTGAGTGCAGAGTAGTGAGTAGTGAGTAGTAAGTGCAGAGTAGTGAGTAGTGAGTGCAGAGTAGTGAGTGCAGAGTAGTGAGTAGTGAGTAGTGAGTGCAGAGTAGTGAGTAGTGAGTGCAGAGTAGTGAGTGCAGAGTAGTGAGTGCAGAATAGTGAGTAGTGAGTAGTAAGTGCAGAGTAGTGAGTAGTGAGTGCAGAGTAGTGAGTAGTGAGTGCAGAGTAGTGAGTGCAGAGTAGTGAGTAGTGAGTGCAGAGTAGTGAGTAGTGAGTGCAGAGTAGTGAGTAGTGAGTGCAGATTAGTGAGTGCAGAGTAGTGAGTAGTGAGTGCAGAGTAGTGAGTAGTGAGTAGTGAGTGCAGAGTAGTGAGTGCAGAGTAGTGAGTAGTGATTAGTGAGTGCAGAGTAGTGAGTAGTGAGTAGTGAGTGCAGAGTAGTGAGTAGTGAGTGCAGAGTAGTGAGTGCAGAGTAGTGATTAGTGAGTAGTAAGTGCAGAGTAGTGAGTGAAGAGTAGTGAGTGCAGAGTAGTGAGTAGTAAGTGCAGAGTAGTGAGTGCAGAGTAGTGAGTAGTGAGTGCAGAGTAGTGAGTAGGGAGTAGTGAGTGCAGAGTAGTGAGTAGTAAGTGCAGAGTAGTGAGTAGTGAGTGCAGAGTAGTGAGTGCAGAGTAGTGAGTAGTGAGTGCAGAGTAGTGAGTAGTGAGTGCAGAGTAGTGAGTAGTGAGTAGTGAGTGCAGAGTAGTGAGTAGTGAGTGAGTGCAGAGTAGTGAGTAGTGAGTGCAGAGTAGTGAGTAGTGAGTGCAGAGTAGTGAGTGCAGAGTAGTGAGTAGTGAGTGCAGAGTAGTGAGTAGTGAGTGCAGAGTAGTGAGTAGTGAGTGCAGAGTAGTGAGTCAGTGAATAGTGAGTGCAGAGTAGTGAGTGCAGAGTAGTGAGTAGTGAGTGCAGAGTAGTGAGTAGTGAGTGCAGATTAGTGAGTAGTGAGTACAGAGTAGGGAGTAGTGAATGCAGAGTAGTGAGTAGTGAATGCAGAGTAGTGAGTAGTGTGTAGTGAGTGCAGAGTAGTGAGTGCAGAGTAGTGAGTAGTGAGTGTAGAGTAGTGAGTAGTGAGTGCAGAGTAGTGAGTAGTGAGTGCAGAGTAGTGAGTAGCGAGTGCAGAGTAGTGAGTAGTGAGTGCAGAGTAGTGAGTGCAGAGTAGTGAGTAGTGAGTGCAGAGTAGTGAGTAGTGAGTGCAGAGTAGTGAGTAGTGAGTGCAGAGTAGTGAGTAGTGAGTAGTGAGTGCAGAGTAGTGAGTGCAGAGTAGTGAGTGCAGAGTAGTGAGTGCAGAGTAGTGAGTAGTGAGTGCAGAGTAGTGAGTAGTGAGTAGTGAGTGCAGAGTAGTGAGTAGTGAGTGCAGAGTAGTGAGTAGTGAGTAGTGAGTGCAGAGTAGTGAGTAGTGAGTAGTGAGTGCAGAGTAGTGAGTAGTGAGTGAGTGCAGAGTAGTGAGTAGTGAGTAGTGAGTGCAGAGTAGTGAGTAGTGAGTGCAGAGTAGTGAGTGCAGAGTAGTGAGTAGTGAGTGCAGAGTAGTGAGTGCCGAGTAGTGAGTAGTGAGTGCAGAGTAGTGAGTCAGTGAATAGTGAGTGCAGAGTAGTGAGTGCAGAGTAGTGAGTAGTGAGTGCAGAGTAGTGAGTAGTGAGTAGTGAGTGCAGATTAGTGAGTAGTGAGTACAGAGTAGGGAGTAGTGAATGCAGAGTAGTGAGTAGTGAATGCAGAGTAGTGAGTAGTGTGTAGTGAGTGCAGAGTAGTGAGTGCAGAGTAGTGAGTAGTGAGTGTAGAGTAGTGAGTAGTGAGTGCAGAGTAGTGAGTAGTGAGTGCAGAGTAGTGAGTAGTGAGTGCAGAGTAGTGAGTGCAGAGTAGTGAGTGCAGAGTAGTGAGTAGTGAGTGCAGAGTAGTGAGTAGTGAGTGCAGAGTAGTGAGTGCAGAGTAGTGAGTAGTGAGTAGTGAGTGCAGAGTAGTGAGTAGTGAGTGCAGAGTAGTGAGTAGTGAGTGCAGAGTAGTGAGTGCAGAGTAGTGAGTAGTGAGTGCAGAGTAGTGAGTAGTGAGTGCAGAGTAGTGAGTAGTGAGTGCAGAGTAGTGAGTAGTGAGTAGTGAGTGCAGAGTAGTGAGTGCAGAGTAGTGAGTGCAGAGTAGTGAGTGCAGAGTAGTGAGTAGTGAGTGCAGAGTAGTGAGTAGTGAGTAGTGAGTGCAGAGTAGTGAGTAGTGAGTGCAGAGTAGTGAGTAGTGAGTAGTGAGTGCAGAGTAGTGAGTGCAGAGTAGTGAGTAGTGAGTGCAGAGTAGTGAGTGCAGAGTAGTGAGTAGTGAGTGCAGAGTAGTGAGTATGGAGTGCAGAGTAGTGAGTAGTGAGTGCAGAGTAGTGAGTGCAGAGTAGTGAGTAGTGAGTAGTGAGTGCAGAGTAGTGAGTAGTGAGTGCAGAGTAGTGAGTAGTGAGTGCAGAGTAGTGAGTAGTGAGTGCAGAATAGTGAGTAGTGAGTGCAGAGTAGTGAGTAGTGAGTAGTAAGTGCAGAGTAGTGAGTGCAGAGTAGTGAGTGTAGAGTAGTGAGTGCAGAGTAGTGAGTAGTGAGTGCAGAGTAGTGAGTAGTGAGTAGTGAGTGCAGAGTAGTGAGTGCAGAGTAGTGAGTGCAGAGTAGTGAGTAGTGAGTGCAGAGTAGTGAGTAGTGAGTGCAGAGTAGTGAGTGCAGAGTAGTGAGTAGTGAGTGCAGAGTAGTGAGTAGTGAGTGCAGAGTAGTGAGTAGTGAGTGCAGAGTAGTGAGTAGTGAGTGCAGAGTAGTGAGTCAGTGAATAGTGAGTGCAGAGTAGTGAGTGCAGAGTAGTGAGTAGTGAGTAGTGAGTGCAGAGTAGTGAGTAGTGAGTAGTGAGTGCAGATTAGTGAGTAGTGAGTACAGAGTAGTGAATAGTGAATGCAGAGTAGTGAGTAGTGAATGCAGAGTAGTGAGTAGTGTGTAGTGAGTGCAGAGTAGTGAGTGCAGAGTAGTGAGTAGTGAGTGTAGAGTAGTGAGTAGTGAGTGCAGAGTAGTGAGTAGTGAGTGCAGAGTAGTGAGTAGTGAGTGCAGAGTAGTGAGTAGTGAGTGCAGAGTAGTGAGTGCAGAGTAGTGAGTAGTGAGTAGTGAGTGCAGAGTAGTGAGTAGTGAGTGCAGAGTAGTGAGTAGTGAGTGCAGAGTAGTGAGTAGTGAGTAGTGAGTGCAGAGTAGTGAGTAGTGAGTGCAGAGTAGTGAGTAGTGAGTGCAGAGTAGTGAGTAGTGAGTGCAGAGTAGTGAGTAGTGAGTAGTGAGTGCAGAGTTGTGAGTGCAGAGTAGTGAGTGCAGAGTAGTGAGTGCAGAGTAGTGAGTGCAGAGTAGTGAGTAGTGAGTGCAGAGTAGTGAGTAGTGAGTGCAGAGTAGTGAGTAGTGAGTGCAGAGTAGTGAGTAGTGAGTGCAGAGTAGTGAGTGCAGAGTAGTGAGTAGTGAGTAGTGAGTGCAGAGTAGTGAGTGCAGAGTAGTGAGTTGTGAGTGCAGAGTAGTGAGTAGTGAGTGCAGAGTAGTGAGTAGTGAGTAGTGAGTGCAGAGTAGTGAGTGCAGAGTAGTGAGTAGTGAGTGCAGAGTAGTGAGTAGTGAGTGCAGAGTAGTGAGTAGTGAGTGCAGAGTAGTGAGTGCAGAGTAGTGAGTAGTGAGTGCAGAGTAGTGAGTAGTGAGTGCAGAGTAGTAAGTAGTGAGTGAGTGCAGAGTAGTGAGTAGTGAGTAGTGAGTGCAGAGTAGTGAGTGCAGAGTAGTGAGTAGTGAGTAGTGAGTGCAGAGTAGTGAGTAGTGAGTGCAGAGTAGTGAGTAGTGAGTGCAGAGTAGTGAGTAGTGAGTGCAGAGTAGTGAGTAGTGAGTAGTGAGTGCAGAGTAGTGAGTAGTGAGTAGTAAGTGCAGAGTAGTGAGTGCAGAGTAGTGAGTGTAGAGTAGTGAGTGCAGAGTAGTGAGTAGTGAGTGCAGAGTAGTGAGTAGTGAGTAGTGAGTGCAGAGTAGTGAGTGCAGAGTAGTGAGTGCAGAGTAGTGAGTAGTGAGTGCAGAGTAGTGAGTAGTGAGTGCAGAGTAGTGAGTGCAGAGTAGTGAGTAGTGAGTGCAGAGTAGTGAGTAGTGAGTGCAGAGTAGTGAGTAGTGAGTGCAGAGTAGTGAGTCAGTGAATAGTGAGTGCAGAGTAGTGAGTGCAGAGTAGTGAGTAGTGAGTAGTGAGTGCAGAGTAGTGAGTAGTGAGTAGTGAGTGCAGATTAGTGAGTAGTGAGTACAGAGTAGTGAATAGTGAATGCAGAGTAGTGAGTAGTGAATGCAGAGTAGTGAGTAGTGTGTAGTGAGTGCAGAGTAGTGAGTGCAGAGTAGTGAGTAGTGAGTGTAGAGTAGTGAGTAGTGAGTGCAGAGTAGTGAGTAGTGAGTGCAGAGTAGTGAGTAGTGAGTGCAGAGTAGTGAGTAGTGAGTGCAGAGTAGTGAGTGCAGAGTAGTGAGTAGTGAGTAGTGAGTGCAGAGTAGTGAGTAGTGAGTGCAGAGTAGTGAGTAGTGAGTGCAGAGTAGTGAGTAGTGAGTAGTGAGTGCAGAGTAGTGAGTAGTGAGTGCAGAGTAGTGAGTAGTGAGTGCAGAGTAGTGAGTAGTGAGTGCAGAGTAGTGAGTAGTGAGTAGTGAGTGCAGAGTTGTGAGTGCAGAGTAGTGAGTGCAGAGTAGTGAGTGCAGAGTAGTGAGTGCAGAGTAGTGAGTAGTGAGTGCAGAGTAGTGAGTAGTGAGTGCAGAGTAGTGAGTAGTGAGTGCAGAGTAGTGAGTAGTGAGTGCAGAGTAGTGAGTAGTGAGTAGTGAGTGCAGAGTAGTGAGTGCAGAGTAGTGAGTTGTGAGTGCAGAGTAGTGAGTAGTGAGTGCAGAGTAGTGAGTAGTGAGTAGTGAGTGCAGAGTAGTGAGTGCAGAGTAGTGAGTAGTGAGTGCAGAGTAGTGAGTAGTGAGTGCAGAGTAGTGAGTAGTGAGTGCAGAGTAGTGAGTAGTGAGTAGTGAGTGCAGAGTAGTAAGTAGTGAGTAGTAAGTGCAGAGTAGTGAGTGCAGAGTAGTGAGTGCAGAGTAGTGAGTGCAGAGTAGTGAGTGCAGAGTAGTGAGTAGTGAGTAGTGAGTGCAGAGTAGTGAGTGCAGAGTAGTGAGTAGTGAGTAGTGAGTGCAGAGTAGTGAGTAGTGAGTGCAGAGTAGTGAGTAGTGAGTGCAGAGTAGTGAGTGCAGAGTAGTGAGTAGTGAGTGCAGAGTAGTGAGTAGTGAGTAGTGAGTGCTGAGTAGTAAGTGCAGAGTAGTGAGTGCAGAGTAGTGAGTAGTGAGTGCAGAGTGGTGAGTAGTGAGTGCAGAGTAGTGAGTAGTGAGTGCAGAATAGTGAGTAGTGAGTAGTGAGTGCAGAGTAGTGAGTGCAGAGTAGTGAGTAGTGAGTGCAGAGTAGTGAGTAGTGAGTGCAGAGTAGTGAGTAGTGAGTAGTGAGTACAGAGTAGTGAATAGTGAGTAGTGAGTGCAGAGAGACAGTGTGTAAGGGTGCAGGGTGCACATTGTGTTAGTGTGCAGAATGAGTGTACATGATAAACAGTGTGTGACTATGCAGGGTGACATTGGGAGCCCGTAACACACCACATGCACACACTCCATCACACATGAGGAAAACACATTGCCATTTACAATGCCATTAGCTCAAAATCAAATAAATCCGAGCCCGATTGCATTTCTAATGCTTGTTGTTTGAACCTATGGGCCACCTGTGTTCCAGTCCCCATAGACCTAAGATTACTTCCTGAGACCTAACATTGTTTAAGAAGCTCTGGTCCCACCCCATGTACAGCCTTATGGGCAAGACAGAGGCCTTTAAAGTAGATACACTAACAGGCAGCCAGTGAAGATGCTTGATGGCTAAGGAGACTGATTCAAATTTAGAAATACCAGTCAGGATTCCTGCGGCCCCATTTTGTAAAAGCTGGAGTTTAGAAAGATGTTGCTGATGCATATTAAGATAAAGGGCATTACAGTAATCTATTTTGGCTAACACCAGAGCAGAAGTTACTATTTTTGGAGGTTGGTAGAGTTGACTGGAAAACCCTTTCTAAGCATTCTCAATATCAGGAAGGTGGCGAGGTAATTGCCCATAATAGCACCTGCAGTCCAAAAGTGAGATTTTTACCCATTACCACTCCCAGGTTCTTAACCTTACTCATTGGAGTGGGAAGGACTCCTATTTCCAGAGACCACCAGAATGGTGTCCATCGGGTTGGGTTGTTACCAAACAATATAACAACTGTTTTTCAGGCATTACATTTTAGGTAAGTCAGATTTATCCAATTGCCAGCAACCAGCATGTAGTCATGAAATGTTTCAGCTGCGTTGGACATGGCTACCACAATTTGTGTGTCTTTGGTGTATGAGGTCAGATCAAGCCCAAACATTCTTATGAGGGTGGCCAAGGTCTTAACGTATATATTGAACAAAATGGAGCTATGGGTGTATCCCTTAGGGACCCCCACAAGGCAGGCAAAAATATTTAGACATGAAGGGATTCAGGGCCACCACTTGTTTTTTATTTGTTAGAAAGGGTTTTAGTAATTTAAGAGCAGGCTCCTCGATACCGACAGCCTGGAGATAATGGACCAGGATCTTGTGGTCGACCATATCAAAGACTGCCAATAAAT
Organism: Lissotriton helveticus; assembly: GCF_964261635.1. Lineage (NCBI taxonomy): Eukaryota > Metazoa > Chordata > Amphibia > Caudata > Salamandridae > Lissotriton > Lissotriton helveticus. The sequence continues at coordinate 1,837,086,841 of NC_136068.1, read as the reverse complement.
TGAGCAGTACAAGCACTGCGCTACCACCGCCATCAACTATAGCTCTTAACTGTTTGGCAGTTTTTATTAGGGCCATCTTAGTACTATGGCCCAAACTAAACCCAAGTTGGATAGTATCAATAGTCTGTTTGTCGGATAGAAATTGAGAAATTTGCTAGTTCATGGCCTTTTCCATTATTTTAGCTGGAAGTGGTAAACGGTATATTGGGGTATAATTATTTGATTCATTAGGATCTAGATTTGGATTTTTTAACAGCAGAAGGATGAATGCCTACTTTCAAATTGTAAAAACAGTCCTGATTCTAGCTTAGAGTTAAAAGTGATGGTCAAACGGGTGGCCATCATTTCTGCAGCCATGTTGATGACTGTCGAAGGACAAGGGTCTATAGGAGAGCCCGATTTGGTAACTTTAATTAGAGTGGTGACCTGCTGTCTAGATAGTGGTATGAATTTGGAGCCTTTTCCTGAAGAGGGAGTTTGTGCAAGACCTTCTAAACTAGAATCCAGATTTTGATTACATTTTTTAAAAATCTAGACAACTTTTCCCATGAAAACCTGGGAACAGTGTAAAAAAATCATGACTATTATTAGTCACATCAGGTACTTTTTGTACAATATGCTATAGAAATAGCATACATTTATGGGATTACTTCTGCTTTCAATTTAAGGGTCTTGGATGGACCATAAAGCACTTGTTTCTTTTTGAGGCATCTACTCCTTGGCGAAGGCACGTTATGGCTGTAAGCAGCAGGGCTTGCAGTACTTCACCTCTTTTGTACTGGGGCTAGATAATTGCAGCATTTTCACACCTTCCATTCATATTCTTTGTGTTGAAATATTGAACAGCTGTGAGAAAGTGTGCAGAGACACTAAGGCCCTCATGTATGAGGTCTTGCAACAGTTTTACACCGCTATAGCATCACTTTTTGTGAGGCATCTGTGGCGTAAAACATGCCCCCTGTGGCGCCTGTATTACAAAGTGTTGCATCTAAGCAGATGCGTCACTTTGCAAACCCCTGCGCTACATTATACCTGCATGAAGTATAATGTATGAGGGTGGGGGCGTTCTCACGCAAGTAAGCCTCGTAGAAGTGATGCAGTGAAATCGATGAGGTTTCACTGCACAACTTCTAGAACGTAAACGCGTCAAAACCTTACTCCTGCCTCATGGCAGGCATAAGGGTGACAAGTGCTATATTCATAGCCCTCACCCCTGCATTACTGGAGTTGCATCATGCTTCCAACGCAACTCGGGCAATGCGTCATTTTTGCGGCGACAGATACGTCAGTAAAACTGATGTATCTGTCATTCCTTGAGACAAGATGCGTCATACAGTAAATATGAAGCATCCGTCGGGTCGCAAGGAGGGTGCAATGAAAAGTGAACCATCGATGTTTTCACCAGAGATGCGTCACTTTTCATAAATAAGGCCCTCAACCAGCACAACAGAGTCAAAATCAGGCGGTCAGAAAGCAAAAAGCCATGGGAACACGCCAAAAAGATGCGAGGTCTAACAATACCAAAGCACAAAACATCAGATTAGCTTTGAGTAAGCGCCTCTGAACTTCTCTGCCACGTGACGGGATGAATTCACCCGTACGCTTGATGGAAGCATAGAGGAGAATTGTTCTCCTATCCTGTGGCTAACTCTGCCTGATTTATTTAAAGCAGCCAATGGGGCTGGAGTGGAGTTTAATAAACTGTTTTCAACTACCCATCATTTCATTAAAATTTCCCCCTATGCATTGACAATTGCTATGCTTGTACTATCATGTGACTGGAAATTGTTTGTTTGGATGCTCAGCTAAATTTTATATTTACAACAAGGGGTGGTGAGGGACAGAGTCTCTGAATTAAGCAGAATACTCTCACCCAGTCAAGAGATCAGGGCTAGATCCAACACTGTTTTTTAGCTCACTGCACCATCCCAGTTTCAGAACCTGGCTGTATGCAAATTAGTCTGTTCCTGTCCCAGTGCATGATGGGAACAGGGCAAACCAAACTACAAAAGCCAATTCTTACACTGGGAAGGAAACAAGCTTCCGGGGACCGGTTTCTGGCATTACAGCCGTCTTCGGCCCGGCTTGCTTGAATCCTGATGGTGCAATGAGCAAGGGACTCATGTCTGAGTATACCCTTCCACGCTTAGGGTGGACAAAAATATTTACAACAAGGGGTGGTGAGGGACAGAGTCTCTGAATTAAGCAGAATACTCTCACCCAGTCAAGAGATCAGGGCTAGATCCAACACCGTTTTTTAGCTCACTGCACCATCCCAGTTTCAGAACCTGGCTGTATGCAAATTAGTCTGTTCCTGTCCCAGTGCATGATGGGAACAGGGCAAACCAAACTACAAAAGCCAATTCTTACACTGGGAAGGAAACAAGCTTCCGGGGACCGGTTTCTGGCATTACAGCCGTCTTCGGCCCGGCTTGCTTGAATCCTGATGGTGCAATGAGCAAGGGACTCATGTCTGAGTATACCCTTCCACGCTTAGGGTGGACAAAAATATTTACAACAAGGGGTGGTGAGGGACAGAGTCTCTGAATTAAGCAGAATACTCTCACCCAGTCAAGAGATCAGGGCTAGATCCAACACCGTTTTTTAGCTCACTGCACCATCCCAGTTTCAGAACCTGGCTGTATGCAAATTAGTTTGTTCCTGTCCCAGTGCATGATGGGAACAGGGCAAACCAAACTACAAAAGCCAATTCTTACACTGGGAAGGAAACAAGCTTCCGGGGACCGGTTTCTGGCATTACAGCCGTCTTCGGCCCGGCTTGCTTGAATCCTGATGGTGCAATGAGCAAGGGACTCATGTCTGAGTATACCCTTCCACGCTTAGGGTGGACAAAAATATTTACAACAAGGGGTGGTGAGGGACAGAGTCTCTGAATTAAACAGAATACTCTCACCCAGTCAAGAGATCAGGGCTAGATCCAACACCGTTTTTTAGCTCACTGCACCATCCCAGTTTCAGAACCTGGCTGTATGCAAATTAGTCTGTTCCTGTCCCAGTGCATGATGGGAACAGGGCAAACCAAACTACAAAAGCCAATTCTTACACTGGGAAGGAAACAAGCTTCCGGGGACCGGTTTCTGGCATTACAGCCGTCTTCGGCCCGGCTTGCTTGAATCCTGATGGTGCAATGAGCAAGGGACTCATGTCTGAGTATACCCTTCCACGCTTAGGGTGGACAAAAATATTTACAACAAGGGGTGGTGAGGGACAGAGTCTCTGAATTAAGCAGAATACTCTCACCCAGTCAAGAGATCAGGGCTAGATCCAACACCGTTTTTTAGCTCACTGCACCATCCCAGTTTCAGAACCTGGCTGTATGCAAATTAGTCTGTTCCTGTCCCAGTGCATGATGGGAACAGGGCAAACCAAACTACAAAAGCCAATTCTTACACTGGGAAGGAAACAAGCTTCCGGGGACCGGTTTCTGGCATTACAGCCGTCTTCGGCCCGGCTTGCTTGAATCCTGATGGTGCAATGAGCAAGGGACTCATGTCTGAGTATACCCTTCCACGCTTAGGGTGGACAAAAATATTTACAACAAGGGGTGGTGAGGGACAGAGTCTCTGAATTAAGCAGAATACTCTCACCCAGTCAAGAGATCAGGGCTAGATCCAACACCGTTTTTTAGCTCACTGCACCATCCCAGTTTCAGAACCTGGCTGTATGCAAATTAGTCTGTTCCTGTCCCAGTGCATGATGGGAACAGGGCAAACCAAACTACAAAAGCCAATTCTTACACTGGGAAGGAAACAAGCTTCCGGGGACCGGTTTCTGGCATTACAGCCGTCTTCGGCCCGGCTTGCTTGAATCCTGATGGTGCAATGAGCAAGGGACTCATGTCTGAGTATACCCTTCCACGCTTAGGGTGGACAAAAATATTTACAACAAGGGGTGGTGAGGGACAGAGTCTCTGAATTAAGCAGAATACTCTCACCCAGTCAAGAGATCAGGGCTAGATCCAACACCGTTTTTTAGCTCACTGCACCATCCCAGTTTCAGAACCTGGCTGTATGCAAATTAGTCTGTTCCTGCCCCAGTGCATGATGGGAACAGGGCAAACCAAACTACAAAAGCCAATTCTTACACTGGGAAGGAAACAAGCTTCCGGGGACCGGTTTCTGGCATTACAGCCGTCTTCGGCCCGGCTTGCTTGAATCCTGATGGTGCAATGAGCAAGGGACTCATGTCTGAGTATACCCTTCCACGCTTAGGGTGGACAAAAATATTTACAACAAGGGGTGGTGAGGGACAGAGTCTCTGAATTAAGCAGAATACTCTCACCCAGTCAAGAGATCAGGGCTAGATCCAACACCGTTTTTTAGCTCACTGCACCATCCCAGTTTCAGAACCTGGCTGTATGCAAATTAGTCTGTTCCTGTCCCAGTGCATGATGGGAACAGGGCAAACCAAACTACAAAAGCCAATTCTTACACTGGGAAGGAAACAAGCTTCCGGGGACCGGTTTCTGGCATTACAGCCGTCTTTGGCCCGGCTTGCTTGAATCCTGATGGTGCAATGAGCAAGGGACTCATGTCTGAGTATACCCTTCCACGCTTAGGGTGGACAAAAATATTTACAACAAGGGGTGGTGAGGGACAGAGTCTCTGAATTAAGCAGAATACTCTCACCCAGTCAAGAGATCAGGGCTAGATCCAACACCGTTTTTTAGCTCACTGCACCATCCCAGTTTCAGAACCTGGCTGTATGCAAATTAGTCTGTTCCTGTCCCAGTGCATGATGGGAACAGGGCAAACCAAACTACAAAAGCCAATTCTTACACTGGGAAGGAAACAAGCTTCCGGGGACCGGTTTCTGGCATTACAGCCGTCTTCAGCCCGGCTTGCTTGAATCCTGATGGTGCAATGAGCAAGGGACTCATGTCTGAGTATACCCTTCCACGCTTAGGGTGGACAAAAATATTTACAACAAGGGGTGGTGAGGGACAGAGTCTCTGAATTAAGCAGAATACTCTCACCCAGTCAAGAGATCAGGGCTAGATCCAACACCGTTTTTTAGCTCACTGCACAGCTAAATTTTATGTCCTGAAGATGACCGTGTATTTATAACAAAGGTCGAAACATCATCGACGCAACTATGGCCGCAATTAAGGAGGACACATTGTCTTGTTTGTTGTAGTTTCAGTGTTGCTCTGAAACTCCTTCTTTTATGTAACCTCTTCTGTCCGCCACCTGTCTCGTTTTGTATTGTATTTTATAATCAAATGTTATGTGTACCAGTATATACCTCTGAGCTCTATGATATAAATCTTTTTTTATTGAATACATTTTGTATGTTTTTCCAGATATTTCCTTTATGGGCTGTTTCTCTATTTTTCACTTTTTCATGTTTGCACTGATGTTTTTTGTCTTAAAATTGTTTATTGCCAGTATTTGATTGTGTAATTGTAATTCCTTAAATACTTTGAACCATAGTTTGGATTAAATATTTCACTAGTGATGAGCACTTGAAAGGAAAGAACAGTGCAACCCAAGCAAACATTAAGGGGTTGATTCCGAATTCGGCCAGAAAATGTTAAACCCCACACGGACCAGTCAATTGTTTCGACCGAACCGTACACATGCCTTACAAATAGCTGAGTACGATGCGATGCTTGAAATTCGGCCGGAAAATATATTATACATCTGAGTCAGTAGGAAAGGAGCCTGACGTGATAGACTCATTTGCGAACGACTCCATGTAGCCAAGAATCAACACGACACGACCGACTCGGACGCGAACGATGCCACATAGTCCATCATTAACACAGCCCAATAGACACGTACGTGAACAAATCTACACAGCCATACACATACACGACGTGACAGACTCCGTCTCGTCCCCGTTGAACCTGTTCTGGTGCTATTCCGAGCTAAAATATACCTCGTCCGAATGCTGTGAGGTGCTGGAAGCGGAGCCCTGTACGACTACTAGAGAATATGTATCATATTTGCGTGTCCGGAAACTGCTTGTGAAAAGCCTTCGTACGACTAGAACTCAGTGTTTCCTGAGCCTGTTCGCTATTGACATAGAGTACGAATCCGAGCGGACGATTCGGTTGGAAATTTGCCTGTAATACGCATCGTACTTGCTCGTTTGTAGAACAAAGCTTCGGATATGAGTCGGTCATAAAGTGAGGCTACAAATAGCATTGGGAACGAATTTTTTGCGACATCTGAATTAACCCCTTAATGTTGAAGGTTAACTTTTAAGAATAAGGGGCATATTTACAAGCCTGTATCGCCACAGGAACGTCACTTTTTTGCGACGTTCCTATGGCGACAGGGGCTTCACCTTATTTACAAGGTGGCGTTAATGCCGCAGCTTTGTAAATAAGGCCTCCTTTCACGCTAGACTTAGTGTGAAAGGGGTGGGCAATGGGTGTTGTGGAGGGCGTTCTGCAGCAACACTCATTGATTTTAACGCGGAACTCTATTTACAAGGGTGGCGTAAATAGGAGGCAGCACCAAAATTAAGACCATGAAAAACCTGGTCTTAACATGGCAAAACGAGGGGAAATGCTTCATTTCTCCTAATTTTTGCTGTTTCTATGTGTGCTGCATTGTGCAGCACACATAGAAATGGCAAAACGTCATGAATGATTGTTTATGTTATGTGCAGGAAGGTGTCCCTTCCTGCACATTAACAATCATTAAAAACATGGCGATATGCAACTTGTATGTGTGCTGCACAATGCAGCACACATAGATGCTACAAATGGCCATTTGTGATTGTTAACATGATGGAAGGACTGCCTTCCTGCACACAAACAATCATACCCTTAACGCAGGCATCTTTGCACTATGGTGCAATGGTGCCTGAGTTGGCGCTAGTCAGCTACACTTAGCGCTAGGCGAAATGCAGGGAAGCATCGTATTTTTGTAAATACGGCACATCCCTGTGTTTTCGTAATGGCGGAGCATGATGTTAGCATTTTATGCTTAACGCCACGCTATTCCCTTGTAAATATGCCTCTAAATGCTTAAGTCCTTCAGTCAGGCTAATAATTTAATAAAACATTTCAATGTACCCTCAAATACATGACTATATGGACACGTACAATTACAGATTAAAAGCAAAAAGTTTATAAATGAATAAGGCCCAGATGTACAACCGTTTTTAGCAGTCGCAAAAGAGAAATCGGGCCGTTTGCAACCGCTAAAAAGGGTTATAGCATGTACAAACTCTAGTTTGCGAGTCAGTGACCTATGACTGACTCCTAAAATAAGGATTGCGAGTCAATGTTAGGAAGCGAAGTGCCAAGGGCGTCCCTTCCTAGTAGCGAATTGCAGGGGGATATATGATTGTTTTGCTACTGCAAATGTGGTTGCAAAATAATGCAGTTACGAACAATTTCAAGTTGGATCTCGTCCCCTTTGTCAAAGGAGGTGGGTGCCAGCATTTTTTTAGAGCAGGCAGTGGTCCCATTGACCCGCTGCCTTAAAAAACTGAAAAGAAAACGCTTCATTTTTTCTTTTGAACGCATCCTGTTTTCCTTTAAGGCTGCATTCGAAAAAAAAGGTTGCTTGCTTTAAAAAGCAAACACAGTCATGGCAGTCTGCTGCCCCCAGCAGGCCACTATCTCTGTGTAATTGCCCATTCCCATTGGGTCGGAATCGAAAATTGCGACATGCCTCTTGAGAATTGATGAGGCAGGTCATTTGCCACCCCATTGGTATTCACTAAATGTTTCTGAGACACATTAGTATATTCCATTTTGTGAGTTGCAAATTGTTAGTCACAAGAAAATCGCAATTTGCGACCCGCAAAATGGAATGGTTGTTCATCTGGCCCTATATGATGACATGAGAAGTGACCTTTAGGTAAATGCAGTATAACTCGAAATACATTAAATGCAGATATGAATGAGAACTACAACCCTTAACGTTATAACGAAAGCATAGAGTACCCACTCATGTGAATGGCTAATTTCTACAGTTAATACCATTCACTTATATGTCTAGTGCTTAACTTTACGTTAATAAGGTTTAAGACACACAGTAGATATATTACGCTAATGCACGAACATACTGCGGTTCTGTGACATATAGGGTTGGAGCTTAAATTGCTCGTCTCCACGTGCCAACTAGAGCTATAGGCACAGCAGCAGGCAGGTTAATTTGCAAAGCCACAGCTGCACTCCCTAGAAGAATGCAAACCTGAGATTGGGACAACATAAGCAAGCAGGAACAAAGGCTAACAGAAATAAAATTAAACATGTAAGCTTTGGAAAGTTCAAGGCTGCTTCAGATTTGGGGGGGCATGCTGACAAATAAACTGACCTGGCCCTACTCGCCCCCCGTGGCTACGGCCCTAGTAGACAGGTGGACCCCTTCCATCCTAGCAGACCCCGGATGAAGGATCATATGTCAATATTCATGGCATAAAGCAACCTTCCGCAGCCAACGTGGAGTTTATCTGTGCTTCAACCCCAATGAAAAAGGCTTGTTCTGCAGTGAGATTAAGGGGGGGGGGAAGGATTTGAGGCCAGAACAGTATTTGTGTCGTTCACCCTTTGATTAGAGTCTACAAACCTATTTAAATGGCCAACACAAAGGTCAGGCAAGGATAAGATTGGATGAATGTAGAGCTTCAATACAGTCAGACAGTGACCTTCATTCACTTGGAGGTGACTGACTACCTTTCAGAGATGACCATGAGTCCAAATGATTAAAAGAACTTCAAACCATTGAGTTCACAGGAGGAGACACCTTCGACGAGTGGCGAGATGATGAATGTAAGTAAGTAAGTAATGTTTTTATTTGTACATGATTAATTAAAATCTTTACAAAAATATAAAACACCAGTAGCAACATTAAAACCAATCTGTAGTTAGGATTAAAAAGACATAGCGTGCAGTGGTCAGATCAAGGTTGTCCTCAGGTGCTAATGAAGAACGTCAAACGATATCAAGTCTTTTTCATATTGAGTCAAAGAACTTCACGACCTGGCAGTTAAATTTTGTGTTACTAGAGGTAAAGCATAGTTTGACTGCCTGCCTACAGGTCCGAACAGCGTGTGACTTAAAGGATGGAAGCAGAAGGTTGCGCCTCAAATCCCTCAGTCTAGGGCATATACAAATCACGTGGACAATGTCCTCTTTCCCGGACTTGCACAGGCGACATTGTTGCGAGGCGGGTGGTCTCTCCCAAGGGGGCAGGTGAGGTAGTATCGGGATTACACCAAGGCGTAATTTTAAAAACTTTTCTTTGACTTGTATTTTCATCCCGATACTAAGGTATGCTTGTGGCTGTATTTTACCATAACCACCCAGAGTTGTCCATCCGTGCGCTCTGTTTGCTAAGTCTTTCTTATCTTCAATCGCTGAGATAATGCGTGCTGATTTTTTGGCCAGTTTTTTAAAGGACTGGAGGTCTATAGATGTTTCCCAGGTGTCAGACAAACCTAGGACTTCAATTGATTCAAAAAGATAGACTCTAGGCAACGAGGTGCGGTGCCGTAGTAGCTCATACGTTGGCATTTAGGGAGTCAGCCTCTGCATTGCGGATCTTGCGCCAGCTTGCTACGTACGCACTCCGCCTTTCTAGAGTTTGTTTGACAATGCCGAATTTCAAACGAATCTGGGCAGGGGAGACGTATGTAGGAAGGTTGAAAATAGCCCTATAAGAGTTGGCTATGACTGTGTCCAGAAGTACGGCATCACTCCCATACGTGAGCGTTGGTTGTAGTTTCGCACGCAAGATTTCAAGGAAGGGTTTTAGTGTCAGATCAGGGAGTTTTGCCTTTAGTGATTTTAGTGCCAGATAAGTCATTGTGGCTTTCCCTCAGATGGAGTGGAGTTGAGGCCTAGAGTTGTTGTTTGAGTCCAAAAGGACACCCAGATATTTTTATGAGGCTACCCTGTCAAGTTTTTCTCCATTCAGGTACCAGCAAGGATTCCGTTTTTTCCTGTAATTAACCGTCATGGACTTTGACTTGTGAAGATTTATTTGAAGGGCGTTCTTAGCTGAGAAGGCGTAGGATGCGTTCAGGAGGTGCTGGAGGCCTACTTGAGAGCGGCTTATTAGCACTAGATCGTCAGCGTATAACAGATTTGAGAGGGTGATTTTCCCTAACTTGGGTGCATGATTGCGGCATTTGTCGAGTTCTGCAGGCAGATCCGCTAGAAAAAGATTAAATAAGATGGGCGCTAGTAGGCAACCCTGTTTTAATCCTTTTGTCGTCCTGATCGGCTTCGAGAGGTGTGTGCCTGCCCCAAGCTTGATTTTGATCCAGGTATTGGAGTGGAGCAGTATTAGGACGTCTAGGAGGCGATTCAGAATGCCCCAATTGTAAAGTTTCTGCCAGAGTTTGTTGCGATCCACGTGATCGAAGGCGGCAGTGTAATCAATAAATGTAAGGAATAAGGGTGACTTGGCTGCTTTTGCTGCACCCATCAGGAGGGACAGAGCCATGATGTTAGTTGTGGTCCCTTGGCCTTTGCAGAAGCCCGTTTGATTAAGAGGGATGATGGCATTTTCGGAGGCCCATGATGATAATTCCTCCAGGATAAGTTCTGCAAAGTATTTTGCTTCTACGTCAAGCAAAGCAATAAGACGGTAACGATTTGGATGAATCTTGTTCCCGTGTTTATAAATTGGACTTATGACAGACCCATGCCATGAGTCAGGAAGCGTCAAAGTGAAATTTGTGGTGGTGAATATTGGTGCCAGAGATGTGCTCCAGAAATCTGCATCTGATTTGTACAGCATAGATGGTATTCCGTTCGGCTCCCTTTTGTTATTTGCCGTCTGATGTCTGCTGGGATAATTTTCATTGGCTCTTGCTCGACGTCCTTTGCTGGTCTTTCTTCCTTTTTTGGATGTTCAGGTTTCGTTAGCCTTATTCCTTCACACTCCCATGTTTCTTGTATGCTCATGACCATGTGATAATTGAGTTGTTCCTCATTTCCAGGCCTTAAAGGTATTGTGCCAGGAGATATTGTTACCGTGTCACCTGTAGTGTCATCATCGTTGAAGTGTGATAATAGGTATTTTGTCCATGCTTCCTCTGAAGCGAGATGATGAATGGAAATCAGAGATCGCACCTCGAAGGCTCCTGTCCAGTTGAGACATGGCAGAAAGAGTTGTCCTCTACCTGTGATGGTGAGAGGGTGGGGCAAGATTGCAAATAGCAAAGTTTTCAGTCAGTCACTGACACCTACTATACCTCCACAGGCAAGAATCCCCCACCGGTTGCTCATCGACCTGAGTCTTTCACTAAAAGATAGAACTTTATGGCATTTGTTAAACCTAAAATTTTGGCTAGGTTATGATGCAACCACACTCCTGTTGCACTTGGGAGCCCTTGAGAGAGACAACAAGTTGAATACAACACACACACAAGGAGGGCAATAACAGATATTACCAAGAAACCCCTGATGAGGATAAAGACAAGCATGTAAGCATCACAAGTCTCTCCTTTCATAACCTTTACTTTTCTCTATGTAAGGGAAGATTAAGAATACAGACAGGTGAGCCTTGGACCTGAATATGGAAACAGAAGTAGAGTGCCTCCTTGTACTCTGTTCACTTCATTGAAGTAGCTACAGCGAGTCGGTACGCGGCTAAAAAGTACATGTCCGTCATCCACAATGTTCAATGGCATAAAGATAAAGGAATCCATGTATGACTGATTAGTCCAGGGATGGGCACCATTATTTGCTGAAATGCAAATAGAGCATGACCTGACACTTCTTTTAATCCACCTGTAGAAGGGAGGTCATTTTTGGAGACCGAAAAGTATCAGATTCTGTGACCAAATACAGAATATAATTCCTATTCTGGCTGACGATGCTTTACTGGAACCCAAACTGTCAGGATTGACAGGCACTGACCATGGCTATTTTGAATGCTATCCTGGAGTCACTCAGCAAAGGTTAAATGCAGAGATGGATAATGATTGATTGAATGGCAGAAAAACGCAATGGCTGGGTGCCATTCTCTTTTTTTGGCAGTTTTTTATAGCGCGAACTTGACCCGAAGGTATTGGAGTGTTTTACATTAGCATCAGTTACATTTTTAAGGCATTCAACTCATCTGAAGTGGTTCTTGCTTTCAGACAGTTGCGATTGTATGAAGTGCCGCCATTCAAAATGTCACTGTCTTGAATTCAGGCCAATGCATTTTGTCACCAATCTGTATTGAGATGGCTGGCCTTCCAATCTTGGTCATTTGTGGCTCATTGCGAAATACCTCCCTGTTTAATCTAAATATTTTTCTGTCAGTTGGTGCAGAAGAGTGTGATTGAGAGGCTGAATTACCTTGTGATTTACTTTCACCAAAGACAGAAAAAAACCTATTTGCCCATTCTTAGATCAGACCGTGCGAGCCGACTACTTGTAAAGGAGTAATTGAAGTAGAGGTAAATAGTCCACGGTACCGGGCTATTTAACTTAAATGTACCACATGAAGCTCCATTCAATGTGGCCACTAGGTGTACCAGTAGTAATAACCTGATGTATTAGGCTGGTTCTGCTTCACCTGTCCGCAGCATTCAATACCATCTCTCATACAACCTTAGCTGGATGATCAAACCCAGTCCATACAGTTGAACTCGTTCACTTCCATAACTTTAGCACTGGACAAGGGTATGCCACAGGGCTCACCTCTGAGCCTGACTCTTTTTAACATTTATGTTGCCTACTTCGCCCTTTGCAAAGTAGGCGAAGCAGGCAACACTACGCCCACTTCGTGGGCGTAGCGAAGTTGCCCGCCACCCGCCTCCCTCCCGCCCTCCCTAAATGCTTAAATGACATTATAAATGAATTATAAAACCACTTACCGTGTCCGCCGCGTCCCCCGGGCTCCCTCTCGTCATCGCGCCGCCGGCGCCGCCGTCTTAGATACTAATGCGCATGCGCGGCCGCCCACGCATGCGCATTTCTCGCGAGAAATGCGCATGCGCGGGCGGCCGCGCATGTGCATTAGTATCCAAGACGCGCGCGCTGGCGGCGCAATGACGAGACGGAGCTCCGGGGATGCGGCGGACACGGTAAGTGGTTTTATAATTCATTTATAATGTCATTTAAGCATTTAGGGAGGGCGGGAGGGAGGCGGGTGGCGCGTAGTGGGGCTACGCGAAGTGCGTGGGTGGGTGTAGTTTTTGCCCACTTCACGTAGCTTCGCGAAGCCCCACTACGCCCACTACGCCCAGGGTTACTTTTTCGTCAAACGACTGGTGGCCGAGTCTAATTTGTTGGACTGGCAACACGGAGTCAGTCACAGCGGCTCACTCTGACAGGCCCAAAGTTTAGTGCTGCGACTAGTATGTCGCGCAGCACGTCGCTGTGAATTACTGGACAGACTGTGAGACTGTGTGTGTGAAAGGCTGCAGATTTTCAGCTGTAACACTACATAGCAGGGCAGAGGTAGCTGAAAATGACCATGCGCCAAGTGCTATTATAATTTGTAAAGCAAAGTGTTATAGAAGCATCAACAGAGTGAGCGGTACCTCACTCCAGCCACTGGCTGAGTCAATCCAGTGGTTGAAGTGGGCGGGATCGGCAGGGCACGGCGTGCCCCGACTTCTCAAATTTCACAGATTCCGTTCCCCTACTTTCTTATTTTAAACATGCCTTCCAGCAGGGTCGAAGTGGCAGGGCGGACAATCGTGCCCGAGGGGCCTGTGGCAGAGGCAAGCGCGTGGCTGCTTTTCTTAGTTTGTGGCTCAAGCAACCCTGAATAACTGGGTTCAACTTTCCAACCTTTTTCAAGCTTCAGGGTAATTTGAGCAGGCCATTAATTGCTACTTGTGGAATTACAATAGACAACAGGAGGACGCCCATCACCTGGAGCACCTCTTTCATACCAGGCCCCCAGAAGGTGTCAGTGAACCTTTGAGAGAGGTGGTCTTTTCAGCAGTGCAATTAACAAGTCGCCAGTGAGAGGAGGAAGCTTTTGTCCCCCACAGCAGGTCACAAGGATCAGACAGACACGTCTCAGGTCCATCAGACAGACAAGCCTTGCATGCCTGCTGCCAGTTTTCTCAGATTGAGGTTAGGAGTTTCATTTAAATACTGTGCAATTGAATGAGAGCAGATAACAAGAAACACTGAAGTTTTAATTAACTTTTCAATTTAAAGACAAATCTGACTCGAAACGGTTGCCTTTTTAGCCATGAAGGTTTGCGAACTGCAAATGTGGGCCACTTTTTTTTGGGGTGCACGGGCCACTTTTTCAACCCAATCCGACTCTGCCTCCTGAATGGCAGAAAATGCCAAGGCCGATAGTTAAGACTCGTCTTTTGTGGGCGGGCCGAACAGGCAGAGAAGGAAAAGGACTTTGTCTTTTCCTTCATGACCACAGAAGACAAGGACAGTGTCCAGTTTAAGCATGGGCGAATCTGCGAAATTGCGGTCCGCGAAATCGGGCGAAAGCGAATTAGCGATCCGCATAATTCGCGAATTCGTGCGAAATTGCGAATTTTTGTTTTTTTGCCTGTTTGCGGGGCATTTTGCGTGTTCGCGGGGCTTTTTGCGTGTTCGCGAGCAGCTTGCATGGCGAAGTTACCCATGCGGTCGTGTATGGGCACAGCACCCTCTGGTTCACCACTGCCACCCTCTGGTTCATCACTGCCACCCTCTGGTTCATTACTGCCACAATCTGGTTCACCACTGCCACCCTTAGGATCATCACTGCCACCCTCTGGTTCATTACTGCCACCCTCTGGTTCATCACAGCACCCTCTGGTTCTCCAGTGCCACCCTCTGGTTCATCACTGCCACCCTCTGGTTCACCACTGCCACCTTCTGGTTCATCACTGCCTCCCTCTGGTTCACCACTGACACCCTCTGGTTCATCACTGACACCCTCTGGTTCATCACAGCACCCTCTGGTTCACCACTGACACCCTCTGGTTCACCCCTGCCACCCTCAGGTTCAGCACTCACCACTGACACCCTCTGGTTCATCACAGCACCCTCTGGTTCACCCCTGCTGCCACCCTCTGATTCAGCACACACTACTGCCACCCTCTGGTTCATCACAGCACCCGCTGATTCACCACTGCCACCCTCTAATTCATCACTGCCACCCTCTGGTTTGCCACTGCCACCCTCTGGATCATCACGGTCCCCCTCTGGTTCATCACTGCCACCCTCTGGTTCATCACAGCACCCTCTGGTTCACCAGTGCCACCCTCTGGATCATCACTGTCCCCCTCTGGTTCATCACTGCCACCCTCTGGTTCATCACAGCACCCTTTGGTTCACCAGTGCCACCCTCTGGTTCATCACTGCCACCCTCTGGTTTGCCACTGCCACCCTCTGGTCATCACTGCCACCCTCTGGTTCATCACAGCACCCTCTGGTTCACCACTGACACCCTCTGGTTCACCCCTGCCACCCTCAGGTTCAGCACTCACCACTGCCACCCTCTGGTTCATCACAGCACCCTCTGGTTCACCCCTGCTGCCACCCTCTGATTTAACACTCACCACTGCCACCCTCTGGTTCATCACAGCACCCTCTGGTTCACCACTGCCACCCCCTGGTTCATCACTGCCACCCTCTGGTTTGCCACTGCCACCCTCTGGATCATCACGGTCCCCCTCTGGTTCATCACTGCCACCTTCTGGTTCATCACAGCACCCTCTGGTTCACCAGAGCCACCCTCTGGATCATCACTGTCCCCCTCTGGTTCATCACTGCCACCCTCTGGTTCATCACAGCACCCTCTGTTTCACCACTACCACCCTCTTGTTCACCACTGTAGATTATGGTGGGGAAAGCACACCTTCCCAGCCTCAACTGAGATGAATTAATTTGGGGCTGGTTAATGTGTCACTGAAATTGAGCTTCAAGTCTGGCACCTGCTTCCTTAGCTGTAAGTGCTTCCTGTTGCAGTTAAATTTTATTTACAGGAGCATTGTGCCATTGTAACTATTCTCTGACCCTGCTTTGAGGGTCAGAGCAGGGTCAGAGAATAGTTGCAAGTAGGCAACTGAACTCTGGAGGGGCCCCTCAGGAAGCACTACAGGGAATGGTTACAAATTAGCTTGAACTTTTGCACCTTCTAAGTGCTTTCAGTTTTCCAAAATTCGTTTTTCTGCCATTTTGCGAGATTCGTGGGGCGCGAATTCGTGCGAAATGGAACTTGCAATCTGAGAATTCGTGCAAATTTGCGGATTTCTTTTTTTTGAGTGTTCGCGCAGTTTTTTTCCTTGTACGCGGACCGCTTGCAGCGCACCGACCCCGAGGTTGCCCATGCGGTCGTGTATGGGCGCGGCCATCTTGTTTGCGTGACGTGTTTCAGTTTCTGGGCGCTAGTTCCATGCTCGCGTCGTATGCAGCGCGCGATTACGTGTTCGCGGGCGTTTTCGCGTGCTCGCAAGGGAAATATCGCGCGTACGTACCCACGAGGTCCTCAATGGGCGCGGCCATCTTGTTTTTCATTCATTGCTATGGTTCTGTGCATGCTTTCTAATCCTCCTTTCATCTGTGCAATCCTTTGTTTCTTTGGACTTTTTTTATCTTTTCTACTCTATATCTATCCCTCTTTTTTTCTAGATCTATATTTTGTGTTTTTTACATGTTTTCGTTACTTTTAAAGCTACTTTTTTTTTTTAAATGTACTTTACTTTTTCCCTATTCTTTCCTTTTTTTTCTTTTTTCTGCTGTACAGGACCATGGCAAAGGGAGCCGGGAAGGAGAAGGGGGGAGAACGTCACAGTCCGGGAGATCTTTAGCGCGGAGGAGGTGGCCGCACTGGTTTTTTATGTCCAGCGCCGCCTCCCCAAGACCATCGCGGCAGGCAGCAGGATCGCTGGCGGGTACGGACTCCGGGAGCGTCGGAAGCGGTGGGAGAAGGTGTGCCGGGCCATGTACCAACACCAGTGCCACCCTCTGGTTCATCACTGCCACCCTCTGGTTCGCCACTGCCACCCTCTGGTTCATCACTGCCACCCTCTGGTTCATCACAACACCCTCTGGTTCACCACTGACACCCTCTGGTTCACCCCTGCCACCCTCAGGTTCAGCACTCACCACTGCCACCCTCTGGTTCATCACAGCACCCTCTGGTTCACCCCTGCTGCCACCCTCTTCTTCAGCACTCACCACTGCCACCCTCTGGTTCATCACAGCGCCCTCTGGTTCACCACTGTCACCCTCTGGTTTATCACTGCCACCCTCTGGTTTGCCACTGCCACCCTCTGGATCATCATTGTCCCCCTCTGGTTCATCACTGCCACCCTCTGGTTCATCAATGCCACCCTCTGGTTTGCCACTGTCACCCTCTGGATCTACACTGCCCCCCTCTAGTTCATCACTGCCACCCTCTGGTTCATCACAGCACCCTCTGGTTCACCAGTGCCACCCTCTGGATCATCACTGTCCCCCTCTGGTTCATCACAGCACCCTCTGGTTCACCAGTGCCACCCTCTGGTTCATCACTGCCACCCTCTGGTTTGCCACTGCCACCCTCTGGTTCATCACTGCCACCCTCTGGTTCATCACAGCACGCTCTGGTTCACCCCTGCCACCCTCTGGTTCATCACTGCCACCCTCTGGTTCATCACTGCCACCCTCTGGTTCACCACTGCCACCCTCTGGTTCACCACTGCCACCCTCTGGTTCATCACAGCACCCTCTGGTTTACCACTGACACCCTCAGGTTCACCCCTGCCACCCTCAGGTTCAGCACTCACCACTGCCACCCTCTGGTTCATCACAGCACCCTCTGGTTCACCACTGCCACCCTCTGGTTCATCACTGCCACCCTCTGGTTTGCCACTGCCACCCTCTGGGTCATCACTGTCCCCCTCTGGTTCATCACTGCCACCCTCCGGTTCATCACAGCACCCTCTGGTTCACCAGTGCCACCCTCTGGATCATCACTGTCCCCCTCTGGTTCATCACTGCCACCCTCTGGTTCATCACAGCACCCTTTGGTTCACCAGTGCCACCCCCTGGTTGATCACTGCCACCCTCTGGTTCACCACTGCCACCCTCTGGTCATCACTGTCACCCTCTGGTTCATCACAGCACCCTATGGTTTACCACTGACACCCTCTGGTTCACCCCTGCCACCCTCAGGCTCAGCACTCACCACTGCCACCCGCTGGTTCATCACAGCACCCTCTGGTTCACCCCTGCTGCCACCCTCTGATTCAGCACTCACCACTGCCACCCTCTGGTTCATCACAGCACCCTCTGGTTCACCACTGCCACCCTCTGGTTCATCACTGCCACCCTCTGGTTTGCCACTGCCACCCTCTGGATCATGACGGTCCCCCTCTGATTCATCACTGCCACCTTCTGGTTCATCACAGCACCCTCTGGTTCACCAGTGCCACCCTCTGGATCATCACTGTCCCCCTCTGGTTCATCACTGCCACCCTCTGGTTCATCACAGCACTCTCTGGTTCACCACTACCACCCTCTTGTTCACCACTGTAGATTATGGAGGGGAAAGCACACCTTCCCAGCCTCAACTGAGATGAATTAATTTGGGGCTGGTTAATGTGTCACTGAATTTGAGCTTCAAGTCTGGCACCTGCTTCCTTAGCTGTAAGTGCTTCCCGTTGCAGTTAAATTTTATTTACAGGAGCATTGTGCCATTGTAACTATTCTCTGACCCTGCTTTGAGGGTCAGAGCAGGGTCAGAGAATAGTTGCAAGTAGGCAACTGAACTCTGGAGGGGCCCCTCAGGAAGCACTACAGGGAATGGTTACAAATTATCTTGAACTTTTGCACCTTCTAAGTGCTTTCAGTTTTCCAAAATTCGTTTTTCTGCCATTTTGCGAGATTCGTGGGGCGCGAATTCGTGCGAAATGGAACTTGCAATCTGAGAATTCGTGCAAATTTGCGGATTTCTTTTTTTTGAGTGTTCGCGCAGTTTTTTTGCTTGTTCGCGGACCGCTTGCAGCGCACCGACCCCGAGGTTGCCCATGCGGTCGTGTATGGGCGCGGCCATCTTGTTTGCGTGACGTGTTTCAGTTTCTGGGCGCTAGTTCCATGCTCGCGTCGTATGCAGCGCGCGATTACGTGTTCGCGGGCGTTTTCGCGTGCTCGCAAGGGAAATATCGCGCAAACGTACCCACGAGGTCCTCAATGGGCGCGGCCATCTTGTTTTTCATTCATTGCTATGGTTCTGTGCATGCTTTCTAATCCTCCTTTCATCTGTGCAATCCTTTGTTTCTTTGGACTTTTTTTATCTTTTCTACTCTATATCTATCCCTCTTTTTTTCTAGATCTATATTTTGTGTTTTTTACATGTTTTCGTTACTTTTAAAGCTACTTTTTTTTTAAAATGTACTTTACTTTTTCCCTATTCTTTCCTTTTTTTTCTTTTTTCTGCTGTACAGGACCATGGCAAAGGGAGCCGGGAAGGAGAAGGGGGGAGAACGTCACAGTCCGGGAGATCTTTAGCGCGGAGGAGGTGGCCGCACTGGTTTTTTATGTCCAGCGCCGCCTCCCCAAGACCATCGCGGCAGGCAGCAGGATCGCTGGCGGGTACGGACTCCGGGAGCGTCGGAAGCGGTGGGAGAAGGTGTGCCGGGCCATGTACCAACACCAGTGCCACCCTCTGGTTCATCACTGCCACCCTCTGGTTCGCCACTGCCACCCTCTGGTTCATCACTGCCACCCTCTGGTTCATCACAGCACCCTCTGGTTCACCACTGACACCCTCTGGTTCACCCCTGCCACCCTCAGGTTCAGCACTCACCACTGCCACCCTCTGGTTCATCACAGCACCCTCTAGTTCAACCCTGCTGCCACCCTCTTCTTCAGCACTCACCACTGCCACCCTCTGGTTCATCACAGCGCCCTCTGGTTCACCACTGTCACCCTCTGGTTTATCACTGCCACCCTCTGGTTTGCCACTGCCACCCTCTGGATCATCATTGTCCCCCTCTGGTTCATCACTGCCACCCTCTGATTCATCACTGCCACCCTCTGGTTTGCCACTGTCACCCTCTGGATCTACACTGCCCCCCTCTAGTTCATCACTGCCACCCTCTGGTTCATCACAGCACCCTCTGGTTCACCAGTGCCACCCTCTGGATCATCACTGTCCCCCTCTGGTTCATCACAGCACCCTCTGGTTCACCAGTGCCACCCTCTGGTTCATCACTGCCACCCTCTGGTTTGCCACTGCCACCCTCTGGTTCATCACTGCCACCCTCTGGTTCATCACAGCACGCTCTGGTTCACCCCTGCCACCCTCTGGTTCATCACTGCCACCCTCTGGTTCATCACTGCCACCCTCTGGTTCACCACTGCCACCCTCTGGTTCACCACTGCCACCCTCTGGTTCATCACAGCACCCTCTGGTTTACCACTGACACCCTCAGGTTCACCCCTGCCACCCTCAGGTTCAGCACTCACCACTGCCACCCTCTGGTTCATCACAGCACCCTCTGGTTCACCCCTGCTGCCACCCTCTGATTCAGCACTCACCACTGCCACCCTCTGGTTCATCACAGCACCCTCTGGTTCACCACTGCCACCCTCTGGTTCATCACTGCCACCCTCTGGTTTGCCACTGCCACCCTCTGGATCATCACTGTCCCCCTCTGGTTCATCACTGCCACCCTCTGGTTCATCACAGCACCCTCTGGTTCACCAGTGCCACCCTCTGGATCATCACTGTCCCCCTCTGGTTCATCACTGCCACCCTCTGGTTCATCACAGCACCCTTTGGTTCACCAGTGCCACCCCCTGGTTCATCACTGCCAACCTCTGGTTTGCCACTGCCACCCTCTGGATCATCACGGTCCCCCTCTGGTTCATCACTGCCACCTTCTGGTTCATCACAGCACCCTCTGGTTCACCAGAGCCACCCTCTGGATCATCACTGTCCCCCTCTGGTTCATCACTGCCACCCTCTGGTTCATCACAGCACCCTCTGTTTCACCACTACCACCCTCTTGTTCACCACTGTAGATTATGGTGGGGAAAGCACACCTTCCCAGCCTCAACTGAGATGAATTAATTTGGGGCTGGTTAATGTGTCACTGAAATTGAGCTTCAAGTCTGGCACCTGCTTCCTTAGCTGTAAGTGCTTCCTGTTGCAGTTACATTTTATTTACAGGAGCATTGTGCCATTGTAACTATTCTCTGACCCTGCTTTGAGGGTCAGAGCAGGGTCAGAGAATAGTTGCAAGTAGGCAACTGAACTCTGGAGGGGCCCCTCAGGAAGCACTACAGGGAATGGTTACAAATTAGCTTGAACTTTTGCACCTTCTAAGTGCTTTCAGTTTTCCAAAATTCGTTTTTCTGCCATTTTGCGAGATTCGTGGGGCGCGAATTCGTGCGAAATGGAACTTGCAATCTGAGAATTCGTGCAAATTTGCGGATTTCTTTTTTTTGAGTGTTCGCGCAGTTTTTTTCCTTGTACGCGGACCGCTTGCAGCGCACCGACCCCGAGGTTGCCCATGCGGTCGTGTATGGGCGCGGCCATCTTGTTTGCGTGACGTGTTTCAGTTTCTGGGCGCTAGTTCCATGCTCGCGTCGTATGCAGCGCGCGATTACGTGTTCGCTGGCGTTTTCGCGTGCTCGCAAGGGAAATATCGCGCGAACGTACCCACGAGGTCCTCAATGGGCGCGGCCATCTTGTTTTTCATTCATTGCTATGGTTCTGTGCATGCTTTCTAATCCTCCTTTCATCTGTGCAATCCTTTGTTTCTTTGGACTTTTTTTATCTTTTCTACTCTATATCTATCCCTCTTTTTTTCTAGATCTATATTTTGTGTTTTTTACATGTTTTCGTTACTTTTAAAGCTACTTTTTTTTTTTAAATGTACTTTACTTTTTCCCTATTCTTTCCTTTTTTTTCTTTTTTCTGCTGTACAGGACCATGGCAAAGGGAGCCGGGAAGGAGAAGGGGGGAGAACGTCACAGTCCGGGAGATCTTTAGCGCGGAGGAGGTGGCCGCACTGGTTTTTTATGTCCAGCGCCGCCTCCCCAAGACCATCGCGGCAGGCAGCAGGATCGCTGGCGGGTACGGACTCCGGGAGCGTCGGAAGCGGTGGGAGAAGGTGTGCCGGGCCATGTACCAACACCAGTGCCACCCTCTGGTTCATCACTGCCACCCTCTGGTTCGCCACTGCCACCCTCTGGTTCATCACTGCCACCCTCTGGTTCATCACAGCACCCTCTGGTTCACCACTGACACCCTCTGGTTCACCCCTGCCACCCTCAGGTTCAGCACTCACCACTGCCACCCTCTGGTTCATCACAGCACCCTCTGGTTCACCCCTGCTGCCACCCTCTTCTTCAGCACTCACCACTGCCACCCTCTGGTTCATCACAGCGCCCTCTGGTTCACCACTGTCACCCTCTGGTTTATCACTGCCACCCTCTGGTTTGCCACTGCCACCCTCTGGATCATCATTGTCCCCCTCTGGTTCATCACTGCCACCCTCTGGTTCATCACTGCCACCCTCTGGTTTGCCACTGTCACCCTCTGGATCTACACTGCCCCCCTCTAGTTCATCACTGCCACCCTCTGGTTCATCACAGCACCCTCTGGTTCACCAGTGCCACCCTCTGGATCATCACTGTCCCCCTCTGGTTCATCACAGCACCCTCTGGTTCACCAGTGCCACCCTCTGGTTCATCACTGCCACCCTCTGGTTTGCCACTGCCACCCTCTGGTTCATCACTGCCACCCTCTGGTTCATCACAGCACGCTCTAGTTCACCCCTGCCACCCTCTGGTTCATCACTGCCACCCTCTGGTTCATCACTGCCACCCTCTGGTTCACCACTGCCACCCTCTGGTTCACCACTGCCACCCTCTGGTTCATCACAGCACCCTCTGGTTTACCACTGACACCCTCAGGTTCACCCCTGCCACCCTCAGGTTCAGCACTCACCACTGCCACCCTCTGGTTCATCACAGCACCCTCTGGTTCACCACTGCCACCCTCTGGTTCATCACTGCCACCCTCTGGTTTGCCACTGCCACCCTCTGGGTCATCACTGTCCCCCTCTGGTTCATCACTGCCACCCTCTGGTTCATCACAGCACCCTCTGGTTCACCAGTGCCACCCTCTGGATCATCACTGTCCCCCTCTGGTTCATCACTGCCACCCTCTGGTTCATCACAGCACCCTTTGGTTCACCAGTGCCACCCCCTGGTTGATCACTGCCACCCTCTGGTTCACCACTGCCACCCTCTGGTCATCACTGTCACCCTCTGGTTCATCACAGCACCCTATGGTTTACCACTGACACCCTCTGGTTCACCCCTGCCACCCTCAGGCTCAGCACTCACCACTGCCACCCGCTGGTTCATCACAGCACCCTCTGGTTCACCCCTGCTGCCACCCTCTGATTCAGCACTCACCACTGCCACCCTCTGGTTCATCACAGCACCCTCTGGTTCACCACTGCCACCCTCTGGTTCATCACTGCCACCCTCTGGTTTGCCACTGCCACCCTCTGGATCATGACGGTCCCCCTCTGATTCATCACTGCCACCTTCTGGTTCATCACAGCACCCTCTGGTTCACCAGTGCCACCCTCTGGATCATCACTGTCCCCCTCTGGTTCATCACTGCCACCCTCTGGTTCATCACAGCACTCTCTGGTTCACCACTACCACCCTCTTGTTCACCACTGTAGATTATGGAGGGGAAAGCACACCTTCCCAGCCTCAACTGAGATGAATTAATTTGGGGCTGGTTAATGTGTCACTGAATTTGAGCTTCAAGTCTGGCACCTGCTTCCTTAGCTGTAAGTGCTTCCCGTTGCAGTTAAATTTTATTTACAGGAGCATTGTGCCATTGTAACTATTCTCTGACCCTGCTTTGAGGGTCAGAGCAGGGTCAGAGAATAGTTGCAAGTAGGCAACTGAACTCTGGAGGGGCCCCTCAGGAAGCACTACAGGGAATGGTTACAAATTATCTTGAACTTTTGCACCTTCTAAGTGCTTTCAGTTTTCCAAAATTCGTTTTTCTGCCATTTTGCGAGATTCGTGGGGCGCGAATTCGTGCGAAATGGAACTTGCAATCTGAGAATTCGTGCAAATTTGCGGATTTCTTTTTTTTGAGTGTTCGCGCAGTTTTTTTGCTTGTTCGCGGACCGCTTGCAGCGCACCGACCCCGAGGTTGCCCATGCGGTCGTGTATGGGCGCGGCCATCTTGTTTGCGTGACGTGTTTCAGTTTCTGGGCGCTAGTTCCATGCTCGCGTCGTATGCAGCGCGCGATTACGTGTTCGCGGGCGTTTTCGCGTGCTCGCAAGGGAAATATCGCGCGAACGTACCCACGAGGTCCTCAATGGGCGCGGCCATCTTGTTTTTCATTCATTGCTATGGTTCTGTGCATGCTTTCTAATCCTCCTTTCATCTGTGCAATCCTTTGTTTCTTTGGACTTTTTTTTATCTTTTCTACTCTATATCTATCCCTCTTTTTTTCTAGATCTATATTTTGTGTTTTTTACATGTTTTCGTTACTTTTAAAGCTACTTTTTTTTTTAAATGTACTTTACTTTTTCCCTATTCTTTCCTTTTTTTTCTTTTTTCTGCTGTACAGGACCATGGCAAAGGGAGCCGGGAAGGAGAAGGGGGGAGAACGTCACAGTCCGGGAGATCTTTAGCGCGGAGGAGGTGGCCGCACTGGTTTTTTATGTCCAGCGCCGCCTCCCCAAGACCATCGCGGCAGGCAGCAGGATCGCTGGCGGGTACGGACTCCGGGAGCGTCGGAAGCGGTGGGAGAAGGTGTGCCGGGCCATGTACCAACACCAGTGCCACCCTCTGGTTCATCACTGCCACCCTCTGGTTCGCCACTGCCACCCTCTGGTTCATCACTGCCACCCTCTGGTTCATCACAGCACCCTCTGGTTCACCACTGACACCCTCTGGTTCACCCCTGCCACCCTCAGGTTCAGCACTCACCACTGACACCCTCTGGTTCATCACAGCACCCTCTAGTTCACCCCTGCTGCCACCCTCTTCTTCAGCACTCACCACTGCCACCCTCTGGTTCATCACAGCGCCCTCTGGTTCACCACTGTCACCCTCTGGTTTATCACTGCCACCCTCTGGTTTGCCACTGCCACCCTCTGGATCATCATTGTCCCCCTCTGGTTCATCACTGCCACCCTCTGGTTCATCACTGCCACCCTCTGGTTTGCCACTGTCACCCTCTGGATCTACACTGCCCCCCTCTAGTTCATCACTGCCACCCTCTGGTTCATCACAGCACCCTCTGGTTCACCAGTGCCACCCTCTGGATCATCACTGTCCCCCTCTGGTTCATCACAGCACCCTCTGGTTCACCAGTGCCACCCTCTGGTTCATCACTGCCACCCTCTGGTTTGCCACTGCCACCCTCTGGTTCATCACTGCCACCCTCTGGTTCATCACAGCACGCTCTGGTTCACCCCTGCCACCCTCTGGTTCATCACTGCCACCCTCTGGTTCATCACTGCCACCCTCTGGTTCACCACTGCCACCCTCTGGTTCACCACTGCCACCCTCTGGTTCATCACAGCACCCTCTGGTTTACCACTGACACCCTCAGGTTCACCCCTGCCACCCTCAGGTTCAGCACTCACCACTGCCACCCTCTGGTTCATCACAGCACCCTCTGGTTCACCCCTGCTGCCACCCTCTGATTCAGCACTCACCACTGCCACCCTCTGGTTCATCACAGCACCCTCTGGTTCACCACTGCCACCCTATGGTTCATCACTGCCACCCTCTGGTTTGCCACTGCCACCCTCTGGATCATCACTGTCCCCCTCTGGTTCATCACTGCCACCCTCTGGTTCATCACAGCACCCTCTGGTTCACCAGTGCCACCCTCTGGATCATCACTGTCCCCCTCTGGTTCATCACTGCCACCCTCTGGTTCATCACAGCACCCTTTGGTTCACCAGTGCCACCCCCTGGTTCATCACTGCCACCCTCTGGTTCACCACTGCCACCCTCTGGTCATCACTGTCACCCTCTGGTTCATCACAGCACCCTATGGTTTACCACTGACACCCTCTGGTTCACCCCTGCCACCCTCAGGCTCAGCACTCAGCACTGCCACCCGCTGGTTCATCACAGCACCCTCTGGTTCACCCCTGCTGCCACCCTTTGATTCAGCACTCACCACTGCCACCCTCTGGTTCATCACAGCACCCTCTGGTTCACCACTGCCACCCTCTGGTTCATCACTGCCACCCTCTGGTTTGCCACTGCCACCCTCTGGATCATGACGGTCCCCCTCTGATTCATCACTGCCACCTTCTGGTTCATCACAGCACCCTCTGGTTCACCAGTGCCACCCTCTGGATCATCACTGTCCCCCTCTGGTTCATCACTGCCACCCCCAGGTTCATCACAGCACTCTCTGGTTCACCACTACCACCCTCTTGTTCACCACTGTAGATTATGGAGGGGAAAGCACACCTTCCCAGCCTCAACTGAGATGAATTAATTTGGGGCTGGTTAATGTGTCACTGAATTTGAGCTTCAAGTCTGGCACCTGCTTCCTTAGCTGTAAGTGCTTCCCGTTGCAGTTAAATTTTATTTACAGGAGCATTGTGCCATTGTAACTATTCTCTGACCCTGCTTTGAGGGTCAGAGCAGGGTCAGAGAATAGTTGCAAGTAGGCAACTGAACTCTGGAGGGGCCCCTCAGGAAGCACTACAGGGAATGGTTACAAATTAACTTGAACTTTTGCACCTTCTAAGTGCTTTCAGTTTTCCAAAATTCGTTTTTCTGCCATTTTGCGAGATTCGTGGGGCGCGAATTCGTGCGAAATGGAACTTGCAATCCGAGAATTCGTGCAAATTTGCGGATTTCTTTTTTTTGCGTGTTCGCGCAGTTTTTTGCTTGTTCGCGGACCGCTGGCAGCGCAGCGACCCCGAGGTTGCCCATGCAGTCGTGTATGGGCGTGGCCATCTTGTTTGCGTGACGTGTTTCAGTTTCTGGGCGCTAGTTCCATGCTCGCGTCGTATGCAGCGCTCGATTACGTGTTCGCAGGCGTTTTCGCGTGCTCGCAAGGGAAATATCGTGCGAACGTACCCACGAGGTCCTCAATGGGCACGGCCATCTTGTTTTTCATTCATTGCTATGGTTCTGAGCATGCTTTCTAATCCTCTTTTCATCTGTGCAATCCTTTGTTTCTTTGGACTTTTTTTATCTTTTCTACTCTATATCTATCCCTCTTTTATTCTAGATCTATATTTTGTGTTTTTTACAACTTTTCGTTACTTTTAAAGCTACTATTTTTTTTAAAAAATGTACTTTACTTTTTCCCTATTCTTTCCTTTTTTTTCTTTTTTCTGCTGTACAGGACCATGGCAAAGGGAGCCGGGAAGGAGAAGGGGAGGGGTCCCGCACCCCATACCCGGCTCCCATGCGGGCAATTTCGGGGGGAGAACGTCACAGTCCGGGAGATCTTTAGCGCCGAGGAGGTGGCCGCACTGGTTTTTTATGTCCAGCGCCGCCTCCCCAAGACCATCGCGGCAGGCAGCAGGATCGCTGGCGGGTACGGACTCCGGGAGCGTCGGAAGCGGTGGGAGAAGGTGTGCCGGGCCATGTACCAACACCAGTGCTGTGGAAAAGTAAATTTTGCCATGTTATATGTGCCTACGTGTTCCCCATATTATGCTATATGTGCATGATCGATATGCATGTATCCCCCTATGATCGATTAAAGACGCAATTACAGTTGTGTCCATCTCTAGTATGCCAGTTTCCAGTTCTCGTGAAAGCAACGAGTATTAGGCCTATGTTGCCACATTTTACAGTGTGCACGTTAATTCATTGAATTGTCCCCGTTTCTAGGCCTCAAAAGGGCCCGGACACCAGATTCAGCTCCAGTCTGCTGAACCCTCTCAGAGGAGCGATGCAGCCCCCACCTGCATCCCTGACCCTTCACTTACTTCCTGCCTCACAGTGCCCGGCCCGGCCTGGCTCTGCCTCCCAGTCTGCCAAGAGTATGTTATGCTTCTAGTTATCAGTCCAGCCCTCCTTCTCTGCATTCCTAAGCTACTGAATCGCATCAATAGTTTCAGCCATGGTCTAGCCTTCCTGTCTCCATGTAAGAGAAATACTGCATTAATATTCATAGAATATTCCTAACACACGCAATACATGTAGAATTATGCATGCACCAGTCTTAGTGTCTAGTAGCCTTTGCCCTGATAACTTTTGGATTCTATCAACATGTACTCCAAACACCAGATACTAGATATGCCATAGGTACATGTCGCTCTGACACTACAGACTTTAGTCTCCTCTTCTAGCGCAGAAGTCATAGCCCCCAGTTCCTCCTGGTAACACGTCATTGCCCGTTTGCGCGCACCACTAGGTTAAAGGTCCCAGCTGCTTAGGTAGCCCCCTCCATGTTTCCGCCCCGTTTATGACATTTCTGTTACGTTTACATCACATGTCTATGTATACGCCCTGTGCACGCCTTCTTGTTACTCCCATTTTGTCCTTATCTTTCGCGACTGCTACGAGTTACGCCTACTGCTACGCCTATTGTATGTAATGTAATGAAATGTATTATACTATAAATATGCTGCAATGTCGATGAAGCATTGCAGCTGCCATCAGTCTATTTCCGTGCAGGCTATCCCGTTCTTGTCCCTTCCCTTATGCCTGATTAAAGCCTGTAGACTCAAGATACCTCGAATCCTGTCTCTTATTTATTGAGCTATCTGTTTTATTCACTGTATTCAAAAATAGTACCGGTAATTAATTATTTATTTACCACATAATGGCGCCCGAATAGGGACTTGCCCTTTCCCCACGCGCCGGTGAAGCCACGCAGGCCCCCTGATCCTCTGCAGCCGTGACGGAACCATACCGTGCACGTGCAGATATTTCTGCTTCAAGTATCCCTCAGGCCCACGGAGGAGACGGAGGTTGCGGTCCAGCATCCAGACGAGGCGGTGAGGAACGCGGCGAGTCCCGACCAGAGCCCAAGCCGAGAGTACAAGGTCCGAGGTATCCGGAGGCCCACCTGTAACTGAAGTCCGAAGTTCGTAGTCCGTCGTCGTAGCAGTCCAGTTCAGTCCGAGGCCTTCCGTTCTTGCTGCCCGGTGAGTACCGTTGCTGGGGTAGTATCTAGACAGGGTCAATTAATTTGTCTCTGGTCCGTGGGTTTGGGTACGCAGATCCAGTCCGAAGTGTTCACCTAGGTGGATGCGGGTCCTGACGTGTCTCTTTATGGGACCGGTATGTTTCGTACTGTTTAGCAGTGCATCTAGTCATTCTAGTAAGTTTCGTTCTCGAGAAATTCATGTGTTCTGTTCTCAGTATACCAGGTAATATTCTGTCCGAACTGTTATTCTAAATGTTATTCAATGTGTTTTCAATGTCGTGGTATGAGTGATCTGTTTTTCCAGTCATTATTGTGTTTATCGTGTATTGTATTGTGTTCGGATTCCAGCCTAGACAATGCCTCTATTCTCCAAGTTACGTCAGTTAAAAACCAGAAAAGGGTTGCTCGAGGAAGCAGTTCCTGTCCCGCCTAGGGACAGTCCAGGTCATTTTATGTATCATAAGCATGGCTTAAGTGCCATATTATATCTAGACTTATGGGTGGACTATACCAAGGAGTTAGAAGAGAAATATAGATGGCCCGTATCAGGTACATGGGATGCCGAGTGCATCATGCGAGTAGACGAAGCATTATGGAAAAAGAAAGCCAGACAGTCCCAGAAAGATGCCATCGAGTTATGGCGCAAAGAATCTCATAAAAAAAAAACGAAAAAGAGATCAGAAAAACAGAATTAAGTAGGGAATCTTCAGAAAGAGCCCAAGAAAGGGAACTAATCGAAGTAGGTGAACGAGTTAAAGCATAACAGTCAGACAGACAGAGAAGTGCCCTTATTAAGGGTATGTATCCTCTCCTTGCCGAGGGCTTGCCAAAAGCAACCCCGGAAGCACCATGTAATTTCCCGCCGCCATTAGTTCCGATTAAGCTACGTCACAAACCGACCGCAGCTGATATTTTTCTCTCGTCCTATTTGGATGATACAGTCCCAGAATATGCAAATCCTGTTCCGCCTGCTCCCGTAAATAATGTAATTCCGGTTCCTCCAGCCACCGGGGCACCTGTTACAGCACCCCCGGTCCAGCCTACAGTACATGTACCCGCTACATCAGTCACTCTCCCAGCACGTACAGTACACACCGACGATTCTAGTTTAGGAGCCGCGGGGGGAAGCCCTCCTGGAACCCCGCCTCAACACAGACGTATGACGCTACTTGAGCTACATGAACGAGCTTTACAGCGTACGCCAAAAATTCAAACATTTACAGATATCAAGCGAGCACTTACCGAATGTCGTTATGATCCAGTTTCAGGCGATGGTAATATGGTCATATATTCATTGCGTTTAAGACGGGTGACCGAATATTTGGACACCCTGCCCAATATGAGGGAATATCTAGACAGAATATATCGTTTTATCCGTACAGGAGTGGATCCAGAAAGTGTTCGCGACGCCATGATTCAAAGAAAAGTCGAGATTCAGCTCATGCTTTTAAAGTTTCTAATTAATTGTTTAATAAGAGAACAAGATTATCCGGATAAAGATCCAGAAGAAATGAAAGTCCTGACCAAGTGGAGTGACCATATAACCGAGGGAAGACACAAGACACAGAACTGTATAGAGCGTATGTACAAGAAAATCCGTAGGGAAATAATAAAGTTACACGAGAAACGAGAAGCAGCACAAGTAACCGAGAAAGAAGACGACTCTGATAACGAAGAGGTAGACGACGAGAATCCCTCCAGAATAGCATATGTAGGTAGAACTAGACTTTCCGATCGACATTCACGCCTAGATCACAAGAAAGTTTTCCCTCCTCCAGCACCAGAACAGGGTTCTCTTGAGCAAGTATTCCAAGTTACCGATCACATTCTGAAATCACGAATAGGTTATAGTGAACTTAGTACAATGCATGAACAAGAACTAGTCCGATCAGCAGTCCGGTGGACTACTGATTCTACCACTTTTCCAGACGAAATAGTGGCACAAATGTTTCTGAAACTGCCTCCAGCCGAGCAGCGACTGGTGGGTATGTATATGATCCAGCACCTCATTACACTGTATGAGGGACAGCATTCTGATCCAGGTCCACTACATGATGTTTTGAACGAGTTACTCCAGTATAGATGGAGAGGTCTAGGTACTGATTTAATTAGTATCATTCTAGAACAGCGCCACAATTATCGAACGTTTTTAAATCCACATTTTGTTCATGTCTCACCTCCAGAAAGTAAATCATTTTACATAGATAGACAGAATCCTTTACGAGAAGTACACCCAGTTAGAGGAACGGGTGGAGACCTAGAACGAGTATTTGTTTACACCCCATCACAAAAATGGAACTCTTAGAGATGAAAAAGTTAATCTTCTGTCACGACAAAGATCCAGCAGGGTTCCATCGAGAATTAAAAGACATGCTCCGTATGGGAGAATATACGTATCCTGATATCATTAAAATGTTAAAGGTTCTGTTGCCTGCGGGCATATATGAAAAACTCAAGGAAAAAGAATGGGAGGTGGGAGAGAAAAAGATAGATTGGACAGCTCTAGAAGCTGAAGATGGTTTACGAGTACCAGGTACCGGTCTTGGGGAGAAATGTAAAGATTTGCCCGAGTTATTGATACAAGTTTTGCCAAGATTACTAGCCACGAAAAAGGAAGATTGGGATGCCATCTCAGCTTGTAAACAGAAACAAGACGAAGACACTAGTGATTTTTATTCTAGATTTGAAAAATGTTTTATTATTAACAGTGGTCTGAAAACAAGTAGTGAATCGTACCCTCATCTTTTTGTTACCAAACTAGTCGAGAATTCAAGTCCGCAAGTTAAAAATAGAGTATTGAAAGTCGAAAGTACCTGGCAAGCTAATACTCCTTCACAGATGTTACAAATGCTCCAGTATCACCAGAACAGAATCAGGGAAGAGCAAGAACACGAAAGGAGACGTATGAAAGACACGAAAATGAAAGTATTAGTTGCACAATCTGTTCCACAAGACAGTCAGAAGAGGGGTCCGAATCAAGCCAGTCATCCTACAGCTCCCGTTAAAGGGACCTGCAATTACTGTAAACAGCCAGGTCATTTTATAAACGAATGTGCAGTTCTGAAACACAACATAGCTACTGGTAAAACGAAAGAAAGACCACGTCCGCCTAGACAAGAACAAGTTCCACAGACTTCTCAGTCACCACAGAATGCACAACAGACAGTTCCAGCACCGCAGCCTATCGCTGCAACACAGCATGTTACACAGCACATGTACCAGTATGCCCAGACAGAATATCCAGATTATCAGCCGTATTCATGAAACAGCCTAGAAAGGGAGGTAGGCTTGCCTCTCATCGAGATACCTGTAGATCAAGAGGGTCCCTATGTACACAGTCAAGTATTAGGGAAAGACAGAAAGTTTCTGATTGATACAGGGGCAAGTAGGACTACCATCAGTCATGACGAGGTTCCAGGGGCTCCGCTCTCAGGCTCTAAAAATGTTTCCCTTGGATTTTCAGGAAAGCCGATTGTTAATGAAATATCGAAACCAGTTACTCTAGAAGTAGGTCCATTGTCCCGAACTACTGATTTGTTACTCACGAAATCTTGTCCAGAAAATTTGTTAGGCATTAAGACATTGAAAGAATTAGGAGCAGTAATTTGTTGTTCCCCAGAGGGGGTCCGCTTGTTTTTGAGAGACTTCAAAGGTCATTATGTATTACGTGATTTTGATCCAAGATTATTGAATGTACCACAGCATTTATGGGCGCAAGGTCCAACTGATGTAGGTTGTATGCATATCACACCCCATCGTGTGACTCTAAAGCAAGGTGTAGTTTTGCCACGAATCAGACAGTACAAATTGCCACCTGAGGCTGTAGCAGCCTTATCCAAAATTATTGACGAGCTTATTGCTCAAGGAGTGGTTGTAGAAACTGACTCCAATGTATGTAATTCTCCTATCATTCCAGTCCTGAAACGTACTGATCCAAATGCACCTCCGGTATATCGATTAGTGATTGACCTTCGAGAACTCAATAAATGTATCATACCTCAGTATCCAGTAGTCCCAGATATTTCATCACTTTTGACAGCTATTGATTCTGAAGCTACATTCTTCACAGTTATCGATCTCAAGAACGCATTTTTCAGTGTCCCCATTCATCCAGACAGCCAGTACCTTTTCGGTTTCTGTTTAAATGGAAGAAGCTATAAATTCACACGAGCTCCTCAAGGTTTTACAGAAAGTCCTAGCATTTACAGTCAAGCACTTAAGAGACAACTAGACAATATTCACATGCCAACTGACACTGCCCTGCTCCAGTATGTCGATGATCTACTGATCACAGCCCGTTCTGAACGTGACTGCGAGCGTGCGTCACTTACAGTTCTGTATTTTCTGGCCGAGATGGGGCACAAGGTGTCCCCTTCCAAATTACAATTCTGTGTCCAGCAAGTGGTATACTTGGGACACTTACTGTCCAAGTGGGGTAGGCAGTTGACACCTGACCGTATCCAGTTAATAGCGAGTCTTCCACAGCCCAAGACACAGAAGGAGGTACGAGCTTTTATCGGCCTCACTTCTTACTGCAGACAATGGATTCCTCAGTATGCATTTCTAGCCAAGCCACTGATACAGTTAACGACACAGGAGGCAGCCGTATCGACTGTCCTCCCTTGGACGCAGGAACATACACTTGTTTTTAATGAGTTAAAGAAAGCCTTATGCCAAGCACCAGTTCTAGCAACACCAAACTACAGTAAGCCTTTTACACTTTTTGTCACAGAACGTAATGGTACTGCATTATCTGTTCTTACACAAGATCAAGCAGGACAATACAAGCCCTGTGCTTATTTTTCGAGCACATTAGATCCAGTGGCCCAGGCTCTGCCTGCGTGCCTCAAGTCAGTTGCAGCCACAGCTCTAGCTATCAGACAAAGTGATTCCATAGTGTTAGGACATTCCCTGACAGTACAAGTTCCACACTCTGTGGAAGTTCTTTTAAACCGAACCCAGACTCAGCACTTGACAATTGCACGTTTAACAGGTTATGAACTGACACTGTTTCAGCCACACATAGAAATCAGACGCTGCAACATTCTAAATCCAGCTACACTGTTACCGTCAGCTACTTCAAATTCTGCCACACATGACTGTGTGGAAGTTGTTAACACTATGACAAAGCCAAGACAAGATCTGACAGATATTGCATTACCTGATCCCGACCTGACACTTTATGTGGATGGTTCATGTATGAGAACAAGTACAGGAGAACTAGTTGCCGCGTATGCAGTGACTACTGAAATCGAAGTTATAGAAACACATCGTATTGACACCCTGTCTGCTCAAGCAGCAGAGCTAGTCGCTCTGACCCAAGCCTGCATACGTGCCAAGAACCAGAAAGTAAACATATACACAGATTCACGTTATGCATTCGGAGTCGTACACGACTTTGGAGTGCTCTGGCAGGAGAGAGGTTTCATGACTTCTCATGGAACCAAGATCCAGCATGGTCTTCTCATTCAAGCTCTGTTAGATGCAATACATTTACCGACAGCTATTGCTATCATGAAGTGCAAGGCACATACGAAAGTCACTGACATCATTTCCCAAGGTAACGATCTAGCAGACCGAACAGCCAAGCTCACAGCTCAGACTCCAGACATTCCAGTTAACACGACACAGACACTCACTCCAGATCAGACTACTTGTATGACAGTTAAGGACCCTACACAAGATGTCATAGACATACAGTTACATGCTACTCCCGAAGAAATCAAGAAATGGTCCGAACAAGGAGGGGTCCAGACAGATCAAGGATGGTTGACGAAGGGAAAAGCCACATGGTTTCTCCCCGACTCTATGGTTCAAGTCATTATTAATACCGCACATAGTCCAGCACATCTAGGAGAAAAAGCTATGTTAGACAGTATCCAGAACCTTTGGTTCAACAAGCATTTACGAGCAGCAGCCAAGCAGAAAGTACGTACCTGTATGATATGTTGTCAGTTCAATCCAGGCAAAAGTGTCCCGGTGGAACAAGGTGGATTCCAACCTCCTGACCACCCTTTTGAAGTCCTCCAGATGGATTATATTCAGATGGAGCGATGTCGAGGTTTCAAGTATGTCCTCGTAGTTGTATGCGCTTTGTCCAGGTGGACAGAAGCATATCCAGTTCCAGATTACACAGCTGCGACCACTGCTAGGCAGTTGGTTCGTGAGTTCTTTCCCCGCTATGGATTACCTAGGGTCGTGTATTCAGATAACGGCCAGCCATTCTCATCCGAGCTTATGAAACATGTTTCCCTTCTGTTAGGGTACCAGTGGAAGTTCCATTGTGTGCGCCATCCTGAAGCAGCCGGTCTCGTAGAGAGACATAATCAGACTTTGAAAATCCGCATTGCTAAAGTATGTAGAGAAAAAGGTGTAGATTGGTTAGTTGCCCTACCAGTCGCTCTATTCTACATGAGAATGGTTGCACATTCCAGATCAGGCCTGTCCCCTTACGAGGTCGTATTCGGCCGTCCTCCAAACATGTGGGGTACACCTAGACCCCGTAGTATTACAGATATTTCCAGTAATATGCTGACAAATTACCTAGCTTCCTTGATGTCTGCCCTACACTCTTGTCGTTCACAGGTTGCCGCTGCATTTCCAGACAACACTGAGGTGAAACCGCATGAAGTCGTTCCGGGAGAATATGTCCTGGTGCGAAATTTTGATCGTTCAAGTCCGCTGGAGCCCCGTTGGAAGGAGCCTCAAATGGTGTTGTTGACAACAAGGACCGCAGTCAAGCTAGAAGGCCGGAAGGGATGGGTCCACACCAGTCATATCAAGAAGTTCCATGGATTACGACAAAAGACATTAATTAAAGACTGCCTTATTCCTAAGGACTGCCCAAAAACAGACTCTGAATTCAAACTTCCCCTGTTAGAGAAAACTCCGCAGCAGGAGTATAAAGCAAAGCTACGGTCTAGTAAAATAAGTCAGCCAGTTTAATTGTCTAAGTCCCTCTCGGGTGAAACGGTTAGACAGGTTCCTGACATGTATGAGACAGACCCACACAGTGAGAGAGTTAGTCAAAACTCTAAAAGATGTATTATCGTTCTATTCTTCTTGTTATTTTTGAGTCTTATGATTACCTGCACAAGTTATGCTTTACATTTATGTTTTCCAATTTCACATGTATATATGTTTTCTAATGCTACAGTAGAGCACACTTTTAGTGATCTGCCTCCTCACGAGCTATCCTATCGTCTTGCTATGCGTAATAACACATTCATCCGAATGTTGCACTATTCACACCAGACCAGCAATGCCACTAATTGTTGGGTGTGTGGTCGACTCCCCCCTTTTCAGACACCGAAGGGAGTTCTGCCTCTTTTTCCTTATCCATTTTCACATAATGGTTCGTGTGGAGCATGGTCCACGTTAACGTCATCCTCAACTGATATGTCTCTTCTGAATCGAACATGTTTCCCAGACAAGCAAGGTCTTTCCCATAGAATAGGGTTAGATCTAGAAAATGAAGTATATGATTTAGGTAATTATTCTTCGAATTTCATGGTCCTGAATGTTCAGTCCGAGACTACTCCAGATTTGCCTGCTATTTCAGTACTACCAGTCAAAGGCGAATTATGTGTCAGAAAGAATGGTTCCGCACATGTAGGACATAGTGATTGTACTACTACTGTCGAGTATAGTGACAGTGGGAAATCTATTTTCAAAGCCTCACGTCATTCTTATTTTATTTGTGGTCAGACCGCATATGTTCGTCTGCCCCTCGATTGGGATGGAACATGTTACATTGCCTTCCTACTGCCACCAGTTTTTGTAGCCCCATCCGATTATCACAGAAACACACATCTAGTACACGTCAGACCTAGAAGGGAGATCGAGTCCCCAATTGCCGATCAAACTGAAACTGCTCTAGAACAATACCAAGACTTCAATAAAGGTTTCTTTTTCTTTATAGGCCCTGTCCAGAATAGTAAACTAATACGTAGGTTAACCAGAACCCTTGAAGCAGTAGTGAATGAGACTACTTCTGCTCTAGGTAATTTAACTGAAGAACAATCTGCTATGCGTTTTGTTGTGCTCCAAAATCGTCTCGTTCTTGACGTCATACTGGCCGATAGAGGAGGAGCATGTAGAGTCATCGGATCTAGTTGC
Organism: Lissotriton helveticus; assembly: GCF_964261635.1. Taxonomy (NCBI): domain Eukaryota; kingdom Metazoa; phylum Chordata; class Amphibia; order Caudata; family Salamandridae; genus Lissotriton; species Lissotriton helveticus. Next base: position 1,837,049,710 of record NC_136068.1, on the reverse strand, counting down.
TGCATTTTCATTCCTAATAACGCGCCGTCTGTTTATTCAGCTATAACCAGACTTCATAAAATTGCCCATCAGTTACACCAGAATCCAGGCACCTGGACATGGTCCGGTTGGCTCTGGAGTATCATATCTGCCTGGGGATGGAAAGTATTGTCATTCCTGGGTATTGCAGTAATGATCGTATTCAGTTGCTGCCTCTGTATACAATGTGGCCCTGCGATTTGCGGCATGTGTGCTACCTCTTGTATTCCTAGTCCTAAGTCCCGTTCCAAGACAATTCGAGACGAGCAAATGATGCTATATGAACAGATAGATGGTATCATGAATATTGATGTTTCCTGATGGAAACGTAGGGCACAAGGAGGGAATGTGGAAAAGTAAATTTTGCCATGTTATATGTGCCTACGTGTTCCCCATATTATGCTATATGTGCATGATCGATATGCATGTATCCCCCTATGATCGATTAAAGACGCAATTACAGTTGTGTCCATCTCTAGTATGCCAGTTTCCAGTTCTCGTGAAAGCAACGAGTATTAGGCCTATGTTGCCACATTTTACAGTGTGCACGTTAATTCATTGAATTGTCCCCGTTTCTAGGCCTCAAAAGGGCCCGGACACCAGATTCAGCTCCAGTCTGCTGAACCCTCTCAGAGGAGCAATGCAGCCCCCACCTGCATCCCTGACCCTTCACTTACTTCCTGCCTCACAGTGCCCGGCCCGGCCTGGCTCTGCCTCCCAGTCTGCCAAGAGTATGTTATGCTTCTAGTTATCAGTCCAGCCCTCCTTCTCTGCATTCCTAAGCTACTGAATCGCATCAATAGTTTCAGCCATGGTCTAGCCTTCCTGTCTCCATGTAAGAGAAATACTGCATTAATATTCATAGAATATTCCTAACACACGCAATACATGTAGAATTATGCATGCACCAGTCTTAGTGTCTAGTAGCCTTTGCCCTGATAACTTTTGGATTCTATCAACATGTACTCCAAACACCAGATACTAGATATGCCATAGGTACATGTCGCTCTGACACTACAGACTTTAGTCTCCTCTTCTAGCGCAGAAGTCATAGCCCCCAGTTCCTCCTGGTAACACATCATTGCCCGTTTGCGCGCACCACTAGGTTAAAGGTCCCAGCTGCTTAGGTAGCCCCCTCCATGTTTCCGCCCCGTGTATGACATTTCTGTTACGTTTACATCACATGTCTATGTATACGCCCTGTGCACGCCTTCTTGTTACTCCCATTTTGTCCTTATCTTTCGCGACTGCTACGAGTTACGCCTACTGCTACGCCTATTGTATGTAATGTAATGAAATGTATTATACTATAAATATGCTGCAATGTCGATGAAGCATTGCAGCTGCCATCAGTCTATTTCCGTGCAGGCTATCCCGTTCTTGTCCCTTCCCTTATGCCTGATTAAAGCCTGTAGACTCAAGATACCTCGAATCCTGTCTCTTATTTATTGAGCTATCTGTTTTATTCACTGTATTCAAAAATAGTACCGGTAATTAATTATTTATTTACCACAGTGCCACCCTCTGGTTCATCACTGCCACCCTCTGGTTCGCCACTGCCACCCTCTGGTTCATCACTGCCACCCTCTGGTTCATCACAGCACCCTCTGGTTCACCACTGACACCCTCTGGTTCACCCCTGCCACCCTCAGGTTCAGCACTCACCACTGCCACCCTCTGGTTCATCACAGCACCCTCTGGTTCACCCTGTAACTTCTGGTTCATCACTGCCACCCTCTGGTTTGCCACTGCCACCCTCTGGATCATCATTGTCCCCCTCTGGTTCATCACTGCCACCCTCTGGTTCATCACTGCCACCCTCTGGTTTGCCACTGTCACCCTCTGGATCATCACTGCCCACCTCTAGTTCATCACTGCCACCCTCTGGATCATCACTGTCCCCCTCTGGTTCATCACTGCCACCCTCTGGTTCATCACAGCACCCTCTGGTTCACCAGTGCCACCCTCTGGTTCATCACTGCCACCCTCTGGTTTGCCACTGCCACCCTCTGGATCATCACTGCCCCCCTCTGGTTCATCACTGCCACCCTCTGGTTCATCACAGCACCCTCTGGTTCACCAGTGCCACCCTCTGGATCATCACTGTCCCCCTCTGGTTCATCACTGCCACCCACTGGTTCATCACAGCACCCTCTGGTGCACCAGTGCCACCCTCTGGTTCATCACTGCCACCCTCTGGTTTGCCACTGCCACCCTCTGGTTTATCACTGCCACCCTCTGGTTCATCACAGCACGCTCTGGTTCACCCCTGCCACCCTCTGGTTCATCACTGCCACCCTCTGGTTCATCACTGCCACCCTCTGGTTCACCACTGCCACCCTCTGGTTCACCACTGCCACCCTCTGGTTCATCACAGCACCCTCTGGTTCACCACTGACACCCTCAGGTTCACCCCTGCCACCCCCAGGTTCAGCACTCACCACTGCCACCCTCTGGTTAATCACAGCACCCTCTGGTTCACCCCTGCTGCCACCCTCTGATTCAGCACTCACCACTGCCACCCTCTGGTTCATCACAGCACCCTCTGGTTCACCACTGCCACCCTCTGGTTCATCACTGCCACCCTCTGGTTTGCCACTGCCACCCTCTGGATCATCACTGTCCCCCTCTGGTTCATCACTGCCACCCTCTGGTTCATCACAGCACCCTCTGGTTCACCAGTGCCACCCTCTGGATCATCACTGTCCCCCTCTGGTTCATCACTGCCATCCTCTGGTTCATCACAGCACCCTTTGGTTCACCAGTGCCACCCTCTGGTTCATCACTGCCACCCTCTGGTTCACCACTGCCAACCTCTGGTCATCACTGTCACCCTCTGGTTCATCACAGCACCCTATGGTTCACCACTGACACCCTCTGGTTCACCCCTGCCACCCTCAGGCTCAGCACTCACCACTGCCACCCGCTGGTTCATCACAGCACCCTCTGGTTCACCCCTGCTGCCACCCTCTGATTCAGCACTCACCACTGCCACCCTCTGGTTCATCACAGCACCCTCTGGTTCACCACTGCCACCCTCTGGTTCATCACTGCCACCCTCTGGTTTGCCATTGCCACCCTCTGGATCATTACGGTCCCCCTCTGGTTCATCACTGCCACCTTCTGGTTCATCACAGCACCCTCTGGTTCACCAGTGCCACCCTCTGGATCATCACTGTCCCCCTCTGGTTCATCACTGCCACCCTCTGGTTCATCACAGCACTCTCTGGTTCACCACTACCACCCTCTTGTTCACCACTGTAGATTATGGTGGGGAAAGCACACCTTCCCAGCCTCAACTGAGATGAATTAATTTGGGGCTGGTTAATGTGTCACTGAATTTGAGCTTCAAGTCTGGTACCTGCTTCCTTAGCTGTAAGTGCTTCCTGTTGCAGTTTATATTTTTTTACAGGAGCATTGTGCCATTGTAACTATTCTCTGACCCTGCTTTGAGGGTCAGAGCAGGGTCAGAGAATAGTTGCAAGTAGGCAACTGAACTCTGGAGGGGCCCCTCAGGAAGCACTACAGGGAATGGTTACAAATTATCTTGAACTTTTGCACCTTCTAAGTGCTTTCAGTTTTCCAAAATTCGTTTTTCTGCCATTTTGCGAGATTCGTGGGGCGCGAATTCGTGCGAAATGGAACTTGCAATCCGAGAATTCGTGCAAATTTGCGGATTTCTTTTTTTTGCGTGTTCGCGCCGTTTTTTGCTTGTTCGCGGACCGCTTGCAGCGCAGCGACCCCGAGGTTGCCCATGCAGTCGTGTATGGGTGCGGCCATCTTGTTTGCGTGACGTGTTTCAGTTTCTGGGCGCTAGTTCCATGCTCGCGTCGTATGCAGCGCGCGATTATGTGTTCGCGGGCGTTTTCGCGTGCTCGCAAGGGAAATATCGCGCGAACGTACCCACGAGGTACTCAATGGGCGCGGCCATCTTGTTTTTCATTCATTGCTATGGTTCTGTGCATGCTTTCTAATCCTCCTTTCATCTGTGCAATCCTTTGTTTCTTTGGACTTTTTTTTATCTTTTCTACTCTATATCTATCCCTCTTTTTTTCTAGATCTATATTTTGTGTTTTTTACAACTTTTCGTTACTTTTAAAGCTACTTTTTTTTTTTAAATGTACTTTACTTTTTCCCTATTCTTTCCTTTTTTTCTGCTGTACAGAACCATGGCAAAGGGAGCCGGGAAGGAGAAGGGGAAGGGTCCCGCACCCCGTACCCGGCTCCCATGCGGGCAATTGCGGGGGGAGAACGTCACAGTCCGGGAGATCTTTACCGCGGAGGAGGTGGCCGCACTGGTTTTTTATGTCCAGCGCCGCCTCACCAAGACCATCGCGGCAGACAGCAGGATCGCTGGCGGGTACGGACTCCGGGAGCGTCGGAAGCGGTGGGAGAAGGTGTGCCGGGCCATGTACCAACACCAGTGCCACCCTCTGGTTCATCACTGCCACCCTCTGGTTCCCCACTGCCACCCTCTGGTTCATCACTGTAACCCTCTGGTTCATCACAGCACCCTCTGGTTCACCACTGACACCCTCTGGTTCACCCCTGCCACCCTCAGGTTCAGCACTCACCACTGCCACCCTCTGGTTCATCACAGCACCCTCTGGTTCACCCCTGCTGCCACCCTCTTCTTCAGCACTCACCACTGCCACCCCCTGGTTCATCACAGCGCCCTCTGGTTCACCACTGTCACCCTCTGGTTCATCACTGCCACCCTCTGGTTTGCCACTGCCACCCTCTGGATCATAATTGTCCCCCTCTGGTTCATCACTGCCACCCTCTGGTTTATCACTGCCACCCTCTGGTTTGCCACTGTCACCCTCTAGATCTACACTGCCCCCCTCTGGTTCATCACTGCTACCCTCTGGTTCATCACAGCACCCTCTGGTTCACCAGTGCCACCCTCTGGATCATCACTGCCCCCCTCTGGTTCATCACAGCACCCTCTGGTTCACCAGTGCCACCCACTGGTTCATCACTGCCACCCTCTGGTTTGCCACTGCCACCCTCTGGTTCATCACTGCCACCCTCTGGTTCATCACAGCACGCTCTGGTTCACCCCTGCCACCCTCTGGTTCATCACTGCCACCCTCTGGTTCATCACTGCCACCCTCTGGTTCACCACTGCCACCCTCTGGTTCACCACTGCCACCCTCTGGTTCTTCACAGCACCCTCTGGTTTACCACTGACACCCTCAGGTTCACCTCTGCCACCCTCAGGTTCAGCACTCACCACTGCCACCCTCTGGTTCATCACAGCACCCTCTGGTTCACCCTTGCTGCCACTCTCTGATTCAGCACTCACCACTCCCACCCTCTGGCTCATCACAGCACCCTCTGGTTCACCACTGCCACCCTCTGGTTCATCACTGCCACCCTCTGGTTTGCCACTGCCACCCTCTGGATCATCACTGTCCCCCTCTGGTTCATCACTGCCACCCTCTGGTTCATCACAGCACCCTTTGGTTCACCAGTGCCACCCCCTGGTTCATCACTGCCACCCTCTGGTTCACCACTGCCACCCTCTGGTCATCACTGTCACCCTCTGGTTTATCACAGCACCCTATGGTTCACCACTGACACCCTCTGGTTCACCCCTGCCACCCTCAGGCTCAGCACTCACCACTGCCACCCGCTGGTTCATCACAGCACCCTCTGGTTCACCCCTGCTGCCACCCTCTGATTCAGCACTCACCACTGCCACCCTCTGGTTCATCACAGCACCCTCTGGTTCACCACTGCAACCCTCTGGTTCATCACTGCCACCCTCTGGTTTGCCACTGCCACCCTCTGGATCATCACGGTCCCCCTCTGATTCATCACTGCCACCTTCTGGTTCATCACAGCACCCTCTGGTTCACCAGTGCCACCCTCTGGATCATCACTGTCCCCCTCTGGTTCATCACTGCCACCCTCTGGTTCATCACAGCACTCTCTGGTTCACCACTACCACCCTCTTGTTCACCACTGTAGATTATGGTGGGGGAAAGCACACCTTCCCAGCCTCAACTGAGATGAATTAATTTGGGGCTGGTTAATGTGTCACTGAATTTGAGCTTCAAGTCTGGCACCTGCTTCCTTAGCCCTAAGTGCTTCCTGTTGCAGTTAAATTGTATTTACAGGAGCATTGTGCCATTGTAACTATTCTCTGACCCTGCTTTGAGGGTCAGAGCAGGGTCAGAGAATAGTTGCAAGTAGGCAACTGAACTCTGGAGGGGCCCCTCAGGAAGCACTACAGGGAATGGTTACAAATGATCTTGAACTTTTGCACCTTCTAAGTGCTTTCAGTTTTCCAAAATTCGTTTTTCTGCCATTTTGCGAGATTCGTAGGGCGCGAATTCGTGCGAAATGGAACTTGCAATCCGAGAATTCATGCAAATTTGCGGATTTCTTTTTTTTGCGTGTTCGCGCAGTTTTTTGCTTGTTCGCGGACCGCTTGCAGCGCAGCGACCCCGAGGTTGCCCATGCAGTCGTGTATGGGCGTGGCCATCTTGTTTGCGTGACGTGTTTCAGTTTCTGGGCGCTAGTTCCATGCTCGCGTCGTATGCAGCGCGCGATTACGTGTTCGCAGGCGTTTTCGCGTGCTCGCAAGGGAAATAACGTGCGAACGTACCCACGACGTCCTCAATGGGCACGGCCATCTTGTTTTTCATTCATTGCTATGGTTCTGAGCATGCGTTCTAATCCTCCTTTCATCTGTGCAATCCTTTGTTTCATTGGACTTTTTTAATCTTTTCTACTCTATATCTATCCCTCTTTTTTTCTAGATCTATATTTTGTGTTTTTTACAACTTTTCGTTACTTTTAAAGCTACTTTTTTTTTAAAAATGTACTTTACTTTTTCCCTATTCTTTCCTTTTTTTTCTTTTTTCTGCTGTACAGGACCATGGCAAAGGGAGCCGGGAAGGAGAAGGGGAGGGGTCCCGCACCCCGTACCCGGCTCCCATGCGGGCAATTGCGGGGGGAGAACGTCACAGTCCGGGAGATCTTTAGCGCGGAGGAGGTGGCCGTACTGGTTTTTTATGTCCAGCGCCGCCTCCCCAAGACCATCGCGGCAGGCAGCAGGATCGCTGGCGGGTACGGACTCCGGGAGCGTCGGAAGCGGTGGGAGAAGGTGTGCCGGGCCATGTACCAACACCAGTGCCACCCTCTGGTTCATCACTGCCACCCTCTGGTTCGCCACTGCCACCCTCTGGTTCACCACTGACACCCTCTGGTTCACCCCTGCCACCCTCAGGTTCAGCACTCACCAATGCCACCCTCTGGATCATCACAGCACCCTCTGGTTCACCCTGTAACTTCTGGTTCATCACTGCCACCCTCTGGTTTGCCACTGCCACCCTCTGGATCATCATTGTCCCCCTCTGGTTCATCACTGCCACCCTCTGGTTCATCACTGCCACCCTCTGGTTTGCCACTGTCACCCTCTGGATCATCACTGCCCCCCTCTGGTTCATCACTGCCACCCTCTGGTTCATCACAGCACCCTCTGGTTCACCAGTGCCACCCTCTGGATCATCACTGTCCCCCTCTGGTTCATCACTGCCACCCTCTGGTTCATCACAGCACCCTCTGGTCCACCAGTGCCACCCTCTGGTTCATCACTGCCACCCTCTGGTTTGCCACTGCCACCCTCTGGTTTATCACTGCCACCCTCTGGTTCATCACAGCACGCTCTGGTTCACCCCTGCCACCCTCTGGTTCATCACTGCCACCCTCTGGTTCATCACTGCCACCCTCTGGTTCACCACTGCCACCCTCTGGTTCACCACTGCCACCCTCTGGTTCATCACAGCACCCTCTGGTTCACCACTGACACCCTCAGGTTCACCCCTGCCACCCCCAGGTTCAGCACTCACCACTGCCACCCTCTGGTTCATCACAGCACCCTCTGGTTCACCCCTGCTGCCACCCTCTGATTCAGCACTCACCACTGCCACCCTCTGGTTCATCACAGCACCCTCTGGTTCACCACTGCCACCCTCTGGTTCATCACTGCCACCCTCTGGTTTGCCACTGCCACCCTCTGGATCATCACTGTCCCCCTCTGGTTCATCACTGCCACCCTATGGTTCATCACAGCACCCTCTGGTTCACCAGTGCCACCCTCTGGATCATCACTGTCCCCCTCTGGTTCATCACTGCCATCCTCTGGTTCATCACAGCACCCTTTGGTTCACCAGTGCCACCCTCTGGTTCATCACTGCCACCCTCTGGTTCACCAATGCCACCCTCTGGTCATCACTGTCACCCTCTGGTTCATCACAGCACCCTATGGTTCACCACTGACACCCTCTGGTTCACCCCTGCCACCCTCAGGCTCAGCACTCACCACTGCCACCCGCTGGTTCATTACAGCACCCTCTGGTTCACCCCTGCTGCCACCCTCTGATTCAGCACTCACCACTGCCACCCTCTGGTTCATCACAGCACCCATTGGTTCACCACTGCCACCCTCTGGTTCATCACTGCCACCCTCTGGTTTGCCACTGCCACCCTCTGGATCATCACGGTCCCCCTCTGGTTCATCACTGCCACCTTCTGGTTCATCACAGCACCCTCTGGTTCACCAGTGCCACCCTCTGGATCGTCACTGTCCCCCTCTGGTTCATCACTGCCACCCTCTGGGTCATTACAGCACTCTCTGGTTCACCACTACCACCCTCTTGTTCACCACTGTAGATTATGGTGGGGAAAGCACACCTTCCCAGCCTCAACTGAGATGAATTAATTTGGGGCTGGTTAATGTGTCACTGAATTTGAGCTTCAAGTCTGGCACCTGCTTCCTTAGCTGTAAGTGCTTCCTGTTGCAGTTTATTTTTTTTTACAGGAGCATTGTGCCATTGTAACTATTCTCTGACCCTGCTTTGAGGGTCAGAGCAGGGTTAGAGAATAGTTGCAATTAGGCAACTGAACTCTGGAGGGGCCCCTCAGGAAGCACTACAGGGAATGGTTACAAATTAGCTTGAACTTTTGCACCTTCTAAGTGCTTTCAGTTTTCCAAAATTCGTTTTTCTGCCATTTTGCGAGATTCGCGGGGCGCGAATTCATGCGAAATGGAACTTGCAATGCGGGAATTCGTGCAAATTTGCGAATTTTTTTTTTTGCTTGTTTGCGCGGTTTTTTGCTTGTTCGCGGACCGCTTGCAGTGCACCGACCCCGAGGTTGCCCATGCGGTCGTGTACGGGCGCGGCCATCTTGTTTGCGTGACGTGTTTCAGTTTCCGGGCGCTAGTTCCATGCTCGCGTCGTATGCACCGCGCGATTACGTGTTCGCGGGCGTTTTCGCGTGCTCGCAAGGGAAATATCGCGCAAACTTACCCACGCGGTCCTCAATGGGCGCGGCCATCTTGTTTTTCATTCATTGCTATGGTTCTGTGCATGCTTTCTAATCCTCCTTTCATCTGTGCAATCCTTTGTTTCTTTGGACTTTTTTTTATCTTTTCTACTCTATGTCTATCCCTCTTTTTTTTCTAGATCTATATTTTGTGTTTTTTTCAACTTTTCGTTACTTTTAAAGCTACTTTTTAAAAAAAAAATGTACTTTACTTTTTCCCTATTCTTTCCTTTTTAGGTCTCGCCCTGGAATTCGCATCCGAAGGATGCGTCCAGGGTTGGAGACTTATAGTTATCTGACTCGGGGGAATGGAGGACAAGAAACTGCCACGCGCTTCTCTTGGCTGGATTACACTGCGTGCACGCGCACGCCCAGCCCGGAGCCGTGCACATCTCCTGTTCTCAACATTCACCGCAAGTCAGCTTCTGGCCATCGCGCGCGTACACAGACAGGCAAAGTCACGCTTGCGCACACACATCTCCCCCTCCCCCCCAGGCATACACACACACACAGGCAGGCAGGCAGGCAGGCACACACACCGCACGTATGCACGCACCCCCCTCCCCCACCACTCACGGCTCACGCGCACACACAGACACACATATCCCCCCTCCACTCATCATGCTCTTTTGTCGCGTCGCCTCGCTGAGCTCCTTTTCTCCGGCGCAACGAGCAACACCGGCCTCTTCTGGCCGCGTCACAGGCCCCGCCCATATCACGGGCAAGGATGCCTGACTTCCTGCTTTCGCCCCCGCCAGCAACTCTGCTTCATGAAAGCGTGCAGCAACCTAGACCGGTAACTTGTGATTGCGGGCAAATTACTTGTTTTCTTCTAAGCTGTCTGGGTTTCATTTCCCGATCTGCCGCTGGCTCGAAACACGTTTTTCATAACCCGCAATGTTAAGGCAGGTGCTACGTGATTTTACTTGTGATTGCGGGCAAATTACTTGTTTTCTTCTAAGCTGTCTGGGTTTCATTTCCTGATCTTCCGCTGTCGCGAAACACGTTTTTCATAACCCCCTCACCCACCACAGACCGCATCACTCTGCTGGCCTCCACTACCCCCCACCCCCTCTCTAGAATGAGCGTGAGGCGCGCGCGCGCTCGCAGCCAATGCTTGCCCTGTGTTAACTTGTGTGAGTTTATGCCGCAGGTGTGTATGATAGTGCAATTTCTCTGTTTCTGCAGTTTGGAGGAGCTATTGAATGGTATCCGGTGGCGCCAGTGTCCTATGTCAGTGTGCGCAAAAGATTCTCATGTATTTACCTTTGCTGAAATGTAGGAAACTTCGGCGGGTAGTAGGCGTTCAGCCAGTCACTCTTGCTGAGCGCAATGAGGCAGTTGATTCGTAAACCCCAACTACAGACCTAAACTATTTCCCAAATCTCGTTTCAAATACAACGTATGTGTATGTATTATTCTTTCCCTGCACAAAGCATTTTCACCGCAAAACGCCATTTACACTCATTTCAGAGGCCTGTCTTTGCCACACAACCCCCTCAATTCTCCACGACTAGCTCCTTGGTTTTTCAATGGGGGAATATTTTATTATACCACTAAACAGGCCAGAAGGGCAAGGAATAAAAACTCTGCCAATACCAACAGGCGGGAAGAGAACAACCGAAGAAGTTGAAAAAGGGAAAAATACACCCAAACGAGAATAACGTGCGCTCAGTCAAGGGGCATGTTCGCGTCATCGTTAATGGGGTTCATTGCATAACACTAAGTGAACGTAAATAACATTGAAATGTTAAAGAGATATTGGGTGACAAGAACGTGTATTTTATGTAAACATTTTACAACACTGTTTCTATTTCTGGTGTTATAACAAAAATGTTGGGCTTATATGTATTTGTTGCATTCTTGCTAAAAACAGTTGTGGTAAAAAAAAAAAACTTAAATAATACCCCTCTGATTGGCTGTTGAATGATTATACTCGCTCTGGATTTTGAAATTATTTTTTCCATCTCTATATCCCTTTGTTCTGATTGCAAACAATACAAATGGGTAGGCTATCTGGCTCCCCGAACTAAACGCATGCTGTCACTAAAATAAATTAATATTAAACAACATTGAAATGTGGTTACACACATTGTTTTATTAAACGTCCAGCACGCAATGGAAAACTATGACGGGGCCTGTGCCTTTCCTTACCGCGAGGGTGGACCCCGCCATCGGCTATGGGGTAAACGACATAAAACAGAACAGAATCATAATTTCTAGCATTTTACTAAGTTTGTCTTCTATTTGAAGAGAACACGCATAAAGGGGTCTCATAACATGCACATTTCTTTTAATCAAATATAACGTTTTTATCTAATAAAAAAAAACATATCAAATCTCGGTAGCTCCTAGAAAACGTCATTGTTCTCGGGTTTCCTTGAGCTACTACCCCCACAAGCTTTTTTTATGCCACATCTTGTGGCGAATTTCGATAGTTAGTTAAGGGATGGGTATTTTTAGATACTAAACTATTCCTTTTCTGCTTGCTTCCCTCCCCTCTGGGACACCACCACATCACTCAGCCCAACCACATCATCACCCAGCACCACAACAGCATCACTCAGCACCACAACAGCACTGTCCTTGCTTGCTACCAACAAGCATTGCCACACCGCACCCTCACACACCGCACCCTCACACACCGCACCCTCACACACCGCACCCTCACACACAGCACCCTCATACACCGCACCCTCACACACACCGCACCCTCACACAAACCGCACCCTCACACAAACCGCACCCTCACACACACCACACACACACGGCTCCCTCGCACACACACCGCACCCTCACACACACACCGCACCCTCACACACCGCACCCTCACACACTGCACCCTCACACACTGCACCCTCACACACTGAACCCTCACACACTGCACACACTGCACCCTCACACACCGCACCCACACCCACCCACACACACACCGCACACACCCACACCCATACACTGTACCCACACACACACCGCACCCACACACACACCGCACCCACACACATACTCTGCACCCTCACACACACACACTCTACACCCTCACACACTCTGCACCCTCACACACAGCTTATCTGTTATTTTCTTCATTTATTAGAAAGTTTACTCCCTTTAAGATCTGAACACAGCTGCCTGGTCCTGTTTATGGCTAATAGATCATGTCTGTAGCCACACTGCACCCTCACACACACCGCATCCTCACACACCGCACACTCACACACCGCAACCTTACACACACTGCACCCTCACACACACTGCACCCTCACAGACACTGCACCCTCACACACCGCACCCTCGCACACACTGTTCCCTCACGCACACCCTGCACCCTCACACACACACTGCACCTTCACACACCGCAGCCTCACATACCACACCCTTACACACCGCACCCTCACACACATTGAACACTCACACACTGCACACTCACACACCACAAACACACACCGCACCCACACACACACACACCGCACACACACACCGCACCCACACACACACCGCACCCACACCGCACCCACACACACCGCACCCACACACACTCTGCGCCCTCACACACTCTGCGCCCTCACACACTATGCACCTTCACACACACTGCACCCTCACACACAGCTTATTTGTTATTTTCTTCATTCATTGGAAAGTTTGCTCCCTTTAAGATCTGAGCACAGCTGCCTGGTCCTGTTTATGGCTGATAGATCATGTCTATAGCCACACTGCACCCTCACACACACTGCACCCTCACACACACTGCACCCTCACACACACTGCACCCTCACACACGCCGCACCCTCACACGCCGCACCCTCACACCCCGCACCCTCACACCCCGCACCCTCACACCCGCACCCTCACACCCCGCACCCTCTCACCCCGCACCCGCACACCGCACCCTCACACACCGCACCCTCACACACCGCACCCGCACACACACCGCACCCGCACACACCGCACCCGCACACACACCGCACCCGCACACACACTGCACCCGCACACACACTGCACCCGCACACACACTGCACCCGCACACACACTGCACCTGCACACACACTGCACCCGCACACACACTGCACCCATACACACACTGCACCCGCACACACACTGCACCCGCACACACACTGCACACTCTGCACCCTCACACACTCTGCACCCTCACACACTCTGCACCCTCACACACTCTGCACCCTCACACACTCTGCACCCTCACACACTCTGCACCCTCACACACTCTGCACCCTCACACACTCTGCACCCTCTCACACTCTGCAATGGAACATACACTCCAAATACCACTCAGTGCCACATAATTATATGCAACATAATTGCACACCTCATACTTACACTCTACTCAATGCAACATAAATTCACTTTATCTGTCTATCTATCTATCGCCCTCACTCTATCTATCTGTCTATCGCCCTCCCTCTATCTATCGGCCTCCCTCTATCTATCTTTCGCACTTACTCTATCTATCGCACTCACTCTATCTAGCTATCGCATCACTACAGCATCACTCAGGGCCACCACTGCATCACTCAGGGCCACCACAACATCACTATGCGCTACCACAGCATCACTGAATGCCACAGCATCACTCGTCACCACCACAACATCACTCAGCGCCACCACAGCATCAATATGTGCAACCATTCAACAACAACTGGTTCAAATATGTTCTCTCAATGTTTCAAGCTTTATTACAAATGTCACAAAAAGATGTTAATATTTCACTTCTGTTCTTGGATTTCCGTCACAATAAAATACAATGAACATAATCGTTAAATATTTACAAAAGCTATTGCCATTATAAATTACAATAACTTTTATTTAAGTATTAATTCTTAAAAAAATTAAAAGCCATTTTTATTTGTAATATCAATACATGTAGGTCACGTAAATACAACACATATTGCATTACAAATGCTATAGGTGTCACATTTGCGAAAGTTAAAACTATTGGCATTGTAAATGACAAAGCTATTAATTTCGCTATTTTCAAAACCAACACATAAATAAAAAATGTGTCATTTACAGTACCAATAGCTCAAACTTTCCTAATGCGAGACCTATTGCATTGCAAATGCTTGTTTTTCTTCTTTCTGCTGTACAGGACCATGGCAAAGGGAGCCGGGAAGGAGAAGGGGAAGGGTCCCGCACCCCGTACCCGGCTCCCATGCGGGCAATTGCGGGGGGAGAACGTCACAGTCCGGGAGATCTTTAGCACGGAGGAGGTGGCCGCACTGGTTTTTTATGTCCAGCGCCGCCTCCCCAAGACCATCGCGGCAGGCAGCAGGATCACTGGCGGGTACGGGCTCCGGGAGCGTCGGAAGCGGTGGGAGAAGGTGTGCCGGGCCATGTACCAACACTCTCGGGTCCGGCGCAACTACAACCAGGCCACGCACTGGTGGTCCGACATCCTGGACCGTGAACGCGACCTGCTAGGCGTCGAGATCCCTGGGCTTCGTGAGTAGTAGTAGCTATTTAATCACTACTCTGTTTTCTCCTGCTCTATGTGTTATCATATTGCAAATTTTTTTGTTGTTTCCGAAGAGCAATATTGCTGCCAATTACATTGTAGGTAAATTATGTTTCAAAATGTTCTGTGATTGCATTTCAGGTTCACTGCCCTCCTGCTCAGTGGCGGTGCTACTATTCTTATTTGTTTTCGATTTTGTGTGTTCATTTTATTGGCCTGAGTAATTATGTATGAGTGTACTTTACAGAACTGCGTAATGCTAGACACCAAGGGGCAGATTTACAATTACTGGTGCATCCCTGCAAATTAGCAGGGATGCGCCAGTAATTGTGCGCCACGCCTCCACCACCCATGGTGCGCCGCATTTACAATGCGGTGCACCATGGGGCAAAAATGACACAGAAGCGTCACGCATCTGTGCCCTAAAGTCAGCGCATTGCTGGAGTTGCGTCACAACCACGACACAGCTCCAGCAATGCTCTTGGGTGCCCTATCTCCCCAATGCTGGGTCAAGCCGTACGTCTGCTTCAAGCAGCCGCAGGGTTTAGAGTGACGCAGCATTGGCCTAAAAGTGACAGAGTGAAATCTTGTAGATTTCACTCAGCCACTTTTAGGATGTGTTCCTGCGCAGGAACGCCCTCCCTTGCGCCGGAACGCCCCCTGATGGCGCAGGGCTTTACAACGTGATGCATCTCCGAGATGCATCACGTTGTTAATATACCCCGCACCAAGGCACCTCTTTTGCGCTGCCGCTGCGTCACAAAAGTCAGGCAACGACGGAGCAAAAGAGCCGCAAGGGACTTGTAAATCTGCCCCTAGAGACTCAAGTCCAGTCCTTCCTTTGTACACCTGCCACTAACAAGAGTGGTGGTGGATTGATAGTTTGAGTATTTTAATGGCTGGTTATGTAGTAGGAAACTCACTTTTTAGTGTTCTCACTGGTCTGCAATCACGATGGACTTTGTCTGTCACTTCGCGTGCTGCGGAGTGCTGTCTGCCAGTCCTAGTCGAACCTTTTTGTAGTTGGTTTAGTGAGTTACATAACTTTCCAAGTCGACGGTCCGCGAAACCAGCAATACTAATATCCTAGTAGACCACACCAGATAGGTCAATAAATGTAGTGCAATTGTTGTCTATTTGCTATTTGTTTCCCCGAAATAATTTGTTATTGTTCTTTTGAAATGTTTGATTTAGTTTTTTTTTTTTTTTTTTTTTTTTTTTTTTTTTATTTATTGTTATTGCAGAATTAGAAACAAGACCTCAGAATAGGCAACCAGTACACTTATAGCATCACAAACCTGAAAGTCACAGGTATAACGTACACAGCCATTTAGCCCACATCCCGGAGGCTGGGCGGCGCGCCAGGTCTACCCTTCTCAAGAAGATGCTTCCGTGTACTCCTTTCCCAGGTATTCGGTCAGCTTCACCGTTCAGTATCTGCTTTTACCCCCCTAAAATCCCCCCCTCCATGCACCAACCAGCAGACTCAGAGTTCTCATGGGGACACCGTCAACAGCTCTTACCCTTTCCGATACAGTCCCACCCATATCACTCCGGAGTCCTCCTCCCGGAACCCCCTAGTATTACTGCCAGGGTGCATGCCTACTGTCTCGGGAGCCCCCCACCTCCTGGGTCAGTCCTAAGTTCTATCCTCCGATTCTAATCCGTGTCGCTATGTTGAACTACCTCCCTTAAAACGCCCCTCCCCCCCCTCAACTGCTGCTAATGCGGGCACACTAAATCCGTACTAACTCTGGGGCTCGCTACTCATCAGGAGTTGTTTACAATCACTAAGTGTACATGGAATCCTCATCGATTATTGCTCCTCCACTTCATCCCCTACCATGTAATCACGCAATGCCTGAACCACCATCTCCCAAGCTCTCGCCATTTCCAAGCAGCTCTCCTTGCCAAGTCTAGTAGCCTGCCGCATTCTGATAATGCTTTCACAGCCTGACCATTTCAACAGCTCATTCATCTATCTCCTCACTGATGGGCCTTCTCTAGATTTCCAGTGCCAAGTTATCTCTCTCTGAGCTAACATGAGTCCCAGATCAATAAATTTACTCGTAATTTTCGTTTTTTTAGTATGAGGGAACCAGAGCAGTAGACATGCTGCCATATCAAAGTCCACCTCCATTTCTGTTACCGCATTCAAGAGTTCCCCCACTTCCGGCCAGTACGTCCCTAGTTTCGGACACCCCCATAACAGGTGATCCAAATCAACCTCGGGCGCCAAGCATCGTGGGCACATTGCGTCAAGCACTTGGAAGTATCGCTTTATCCTCTCCGGGGTCAGGTATGCCCTATGTACTATAAAGAAATGCACCTGCTGAAATCGTGCGTTTCTTGTACCCTTCCATGTCCGCCTCAGGACATGGCACCAGACCGTGTCCGGTATGGGCTTGCCTATACTGTCCTCCCATCGCGACTTCAGAGCCAGCAGTGGTACCAGCCCCTCATTCAACATTCTCGTGTGGAGGCAAGTTACCGCCTTAGTAGTGCCCGCGGCCATCACCACGTATTGGCATGCCATGGTCACTTCCGGCTCGGCAAGCCCTTCCCTCCAATGCTTTTGCATCGCTGCCACCACCGCCGCGTGCAATAGAAAGGTACCGTCTGGCAAGCCAAACTGCTCCTGCAACGTCTGATAGGGAACCAACACTCCATCAATGTACAGATCCCCCACCATCTGTAAGCCAAACTCCTCCCATTCCAGAAGCTGGGACCAATCGCCTCCATGCGGCAGCGCGGTCAGCATCCCCAGCGGTATCTCCGGTGCATACGGCCGGTCTCTTTTCGCTCTTTTCAGACTCCTTTGCCAGCACAATTTAAGCGTCCTTTCCTCCACCGTAAGATCCCTCGAGTCCAATTTCTGTTGCATGATTATATAAGATAGGATGCACTTTTGGATACCAGTACCACGGTCACTTTCAGGACCCCTGAATTCTCGAGCAACATTCTGCGTTAGGATCTGCAGTTGCGCCGCCAGGTAGTATAGTTCAAAGTCGGGGACTGCCATCCCCCCTTCAAACTTAGGCCTAGTCAGGGTATCCAACGCCACCCTACCCCGGCCATGGCCCCAAAGGAAGCCAGTCACCAGCATCTTCAGTTCCTTAAAGATCCGCTGTGGGATCCACACGGGCAGTGTTCGGAAATAATAAAGCAGCCGCGGAAGCGCCACCATCTTCAACAATGCCACTCGGCCCAATACCGACAGGGGGAGGGAGGCCCAAAATTCCATGCTGCCCTTCAGTGCACGAATGCAACGCCCTATGTTCCCCTCCAAGAGGTCCGCAGCTTCGTGGTAAATGCGCACCCCCAGGTAGGTGAAGCCGGAGGGCTCCCACACTACCTCCCTCGCTAGTGGGAGACAGGGCGTGCCCGCCCGCAATGGGAAGATACAGGTCTTAGTCCAATTCACCTTAAGGCCTGACAACCGACCGAATCCAGCTAGCATATCCACTGTTCCCTCTAGGGATCGTCCAGCGTCTGCTAGGTACAACAGAAGATCATCAGCGTATAATGATATATAATGCGACTCTGGCCCTTGCGCGATCCCACTGTACATGGTGCCTGACCTCGCCTGTGCCGCCAGCGGCTCCATCGCCAATGCGAACAGCAGGGGGGACAGTGAGCAGCCCTGTCTTGTCCCTCGACAAACAGGGTAAGCCAAAGATACGAGCGGCCCCAGGCGCACCCTTGCCCTTGCCGACGTGTAAAGCACCCTTGTCCATCTCCGGAATCCCTCCCCGACTCCGAATTTCAGCAACACCTCATCTAGATACTCCCACTCGAGGCTATCGAAAGCTTTTTCGACATCGACTGCCAACACCACGGAGTCAAGAGCCGAGGTCCTGGCACCATCCAAAATTCGGACCAGACGTCGTATATTCATGGAGGTATTCCTAGTCGGGATAAATCCCGCTTGGTCTCTATGCACTAGTGTGGTCATGTGCGGCAGTAACCTGGTGGCCAGGATGCGACTCAAGATCTTATAATCCACCGTCAGCATAGACAAGGGTCGATAAGATGTCACATTCAACGCATCTTTGCCTGGCTTCAACAGTGGTACTACTAGCGCCTCCCTCATCGACTCTGGCAGGTATCCCAATTGCTTTGCCTCCGAATACACCACCAATAGTTTTGGTGCTAGGGTGTCAACAAATTTGGCATAGAATTCTATCGGTAAGCCGTCCACCCCTGGGGTTTTATTTCGAGCCATCTGGTTAATAGCCACTCTCACCTCTGCTAGCATTATGGGACCTCCCAGTTCCTTCGCCTCCTCGCTGTCCAGCACCGGTAGTGGGATCAATGCCAAGTGGTCGCCTTTCTCAGACCCCTCTGCCTCCAGGTGGCATTCATATAGTCCCGTATAATAGGACCGAAAGCAAGCCAGAACTGCTGATTGCGAGTAGACTACCTCCCCCCCCTCTGCTCTTATACTCATGATCGGAAACCCCCTAGGCTCCGGATCGGCAAGCTTGGCAAGGAGTGTACCCACTTTATCTCGTTCCTCATGCACCTTAATATTGTACAACTTATAGTCATAGCACCGCAGCCGTTCAGTCTCAGTCGCCACTACCTCCTTAGCCTCCACCAATCGCTCCTGTAGATCCGGTCGTTCAGGCCTCTGCCGTTCCAGGCCCCGCAACACCTCTTCCGCTTTCGCCAGATCATTCAGGAGAGCCGTCCTCGCATTCGAGAATCTACCCATGCACACGCCTCTCACCACCACTTTCATCGCATCCCACTCTACTGATCGTGACGTGGCTGAGCCCTCATTCTCCGCAAAGTAGCGGTCAATGCCCTGTTGAACAGTGTCACTGAACACCAGATCTTCTAGTGTTTCAGGTCTCAGCCGCCATGATGGGACTGCCGACCTCGCCTGTTGCCACTGCACTGACACCAATAAGGGGTTATGATCCGATAAGGTCCTGGTCAGATATTCTGTATGAGTCACCACAGTCGCCAAGGTGCTACTACACAGCACCGAGTCTAGTCTAACATGCAATTCGTGTATTGCAGAAAAGTAGGAGTAATCCCTTGTCTCAGGATGCTGCTCCCTCCACACATCAATCAGTCCCCACTTCTCCTGCCAATCTTTCCTGTGAGCTGCCAGCCTGCGCACTGGGGAGTCGACTAATGGCGGATGCGACCTATCCAGTACCACATCAGTGATCGAGTTAAAGTCGCCTCCTAATAAGACAGGACCAGCCAGGAAATAGGCCAGCGAACTTGTTAAGCCATCAAAAAAGCGGGCCTGATCAGAATTGGGGGCATATACACTACACAGGACCACCTCCCCACCGTAAAGTCGTCCCTCGACCGCTGCATATCTACCCTCGGGATCAACCCGCTGGTTCGTGACTTGGAATGGCGTCCCCACTCTTATCCATATTAGGGCCCCTCTGGCAAATGCTAAGTATGTTGTGCCAAACACCTGACCCCGCCACCTCTTCTGTAAGGCTCCGCATTCTTTCTTAGTCAAATGAGTTTCTTGAAGCATTGCTATCTGCACTCCCCGCCTCACCAAGTAAGCATGCACCTTGTGGCGTTTCACCATTGTTTGAAGTCCACGGACATTCCATGTGATACATTTCACATTAGGTAACGACCCCATAATAGACATTTCTGTACAGTATCACCATCAAACAGTTGTTCCCCGCATCGCAGCAGTTGCGTCTCCCCTTCAAACCCCCCCACAAAACACCCCAAACCCCACTCCCCAAGACAGGACCTAATAACCCAGCTTCAGCCCCGTTCCAAACCATCAAAACCACACACATACACTAATCTGCGGTCGTCACCACAGACGGCCTTAAGGGCCACAAGAGGGTGATAGAGCGCCGATCCAGGGTAGGCAGAGCTCCCACCCCGCGCCCTCAGTCCCATGCTGCCTTCACATCCCCATACCTGATAGGTCACCAAAAGTCTGGAGAGTCTGTCCCAACAGGTACCCCGGAGTTACTGGGTTCTCTGAAATGTCACTCGTTAAACAGTCCATCCGAAGTCTGCGGGGTGACCGCTGGTCCCTTCGCACTCCCTGTTTCCGATTCATCTCCTCCAGATTTCTCTCCTTCCTCCTCCGAGTCCGACCCCCCGATGTCCTATCCTGCTGTGATCCTGTGATGCTCGCCGTTGCAGCCAGTGCCCCTTTCCTGTCATCTGCCATCTGGGCGTCTCGCATGGCCCTCTTGAGTTTGTTCCATGTGCGAATGCGCTGCGACTTCCTAATCCGGACCGGTTTTGGCCTTTCCCTTCCGCTTTTGTTCGTGCGGTCCGTTCCAGCACGGTACAGTTCAAGCCACGACCATGCCTCGTCTGGAGTCTGGAAGAAGTGTGTCCTGTCATCGAGGATCACCCTTAATTTGGCAGGGAAGAGCAAGGAGTACTGAATCCCCTCTTCCCTCAGTTCTTTTTTAACTGATAAAAAGGACGCTCTGTTTTTCTGAACTTCCTGCGTGTAGTCCGGAAAGATCGTGACTTTGCTATTGTCCATTTGGAAGGGGTCCTGAGACCGTGCCCTTTGTATCAAGAGGTCGCGATCCTTATAATGCAGTAGTTTCACCACCATCGGTCGAGGTGGTCGGCCATCTAGGGGCGGTCTTGCCGGGACCCTATGCGCTCTTTCCAGGGAGAAGAAAGGAGAAAGACCCTCCGGTGCTACGACCATTTTAAACCAGTCCTCCATGTATGCCACCGCGTCATCTCTTTCAATTTTTTCCGGAAGGCCCACCACCCTCACGTTATTCCTCCGGTTACGACTTTCAGCATCCTCCGCCCGTCGCTCCAGAGTCGCCAAGCGACCAAGAATGTCCGTCAGTTTGTGTTCCGCCGTCACCACCGCAGGTTTCAGCTCCTGGAGTAATTGTTCATTTTCTTTCACTCTGTCCGAGAGCTTGGCATGGTCTGCTCTCAGTAGGCCCAGCCCCGTTGCAACCTGCGCTATATCGTGGTGCAGCGATTCCTTCGTCGCGGTAATCGCCTCCAGGATAGCATCGAGACGCAGGTTCAGCCTCTGTTCCGGCGTTGACGCCTCCTGTGGGGCTCGGGTTCCGCCATCTTGGACCAAGGTGGTTGCGTCATCTTGTCCTTGTGGTGTGTTCAAAACACCGCCAGTAGCGGCCATCTTGATCGCGTTAGATGCTCCACCTAGGCCACCACCTATGGCCACGCTATCCACAGTACTCCTATCACAGTCACACCACCTGTTGCCACTTCCCAGAGGAGACAGTGTCTATGAGTACCAGGGCCCCACACACATCATCAAAGATTGTCCATGCCCCTTCCTCTTATCGTCCGTATCCCCAGAACACACTTTCAGGCTCTGGTTACTACTGATAGTTCATAGCTGTACGCCACGTGGTTTTTCCAGAGCACCATCAGGGACCCGGGCCACCTTCCAATTCCAGCTGCCCGAGCCAGCAGCACTTCCCCAAGCAAGTAGGCGGGCGCCCCCCAGAGCCGATCGCGCCGGCTGCCCGAACCAGTATATTGCGGTAGGCTAATGGTGCTGCCTCAGCCCTCGCTCCACGTTTACCCCACCTCCACACTTTTAGTGGTCCAGGCGGGCGGTGTCCACTGGTACAGCGAGCTCCCCGTGGTCCACACCGGTGTGCAGGGTGCCTCTCACTCCCAGCCGCTCTCGGATGTTGCCTTGCCCCCCGGTGGTCAGGGTCCGTAAATGTGCGTGCTCCGATCCCGTTTCCGCTACGGTATCGGAGTCCGCTGCCCACCTGCACTGTCCACTCCTCGGGCGGCCGGGTCTGCCTGCTCGTGCGGCCCCCTCCAGAAGACCCAGGCCAGCGCTCCGTGTACGCGACCGCTGCCGGTTGCAGGCGTCGCCGCCCAAGATCAGCCCGCCATTCACCAGCCGCTAGGTCGGGGAGCAGGGGGGGAGGGGGCACCACACTCACCACTACCCGGGGTTACGATGGCTTCGCCCCCCTCGCTCGGCGCCGAAGGTGCCCTCAGTCGTGCCCCCGCTCCACTCGCTCTGCTGGGCAGCCACGGGAACACCAGCTCAGTTCAGGCGCACTCCGTCTTCGGGTCTCTCCGGAGCTTCACGCCGCCATATTTTTCTTTGTTCTCGGCCCGGCTCCTCCGGGCTCCGGGACTGGATCACCGCTCGTCCCCCGAGGTCCCGCTGGCATCCAAACTCTCCTCTCCGCTCAGCAATCACCTCATGTGGCGAATCCGTGCCTTCCGAGGCACTACAGGCAGGGACAGCAGGATAAATATCGGGACTCGGCGCGGAGCTGCACGCTCACACAGCCATCCCGGTCGGCACTCAAACCACGCCCCATGTTTGATTTAGTTGACAACAATCATCCATGTTTGGGTCTTTCTTTCATGTTGTGCATCAGCTCCCCCCAGGGGCAATAGGACAGAGGAGGAGGAGGTAGCGGCGCCGGCGGACGAGGACCAGGAAGGCCAGGATCGGTCCGGCGAGGGCTCCTTTGCTGGCCCCAGTAAGTTTTCATGTTAATATTAATAATTATACTTCCCTACCTTTTAGAGTACCTATTTTTTACTAACGTTCCTCATTCGATTTCTCCTACATCGTCTTTGATCTTCTTGTAGACTGTTTCTAAATTCTTATCCTGCCTCTGCTATGACTCCCTGTGGTACTACTAGGTCATTATTATTAGTCTGTCTGTGTAGCTAACTAAGCTTGCACAGTTGGCAAAAGGTGTTAAACGAAACTCCCATTCTATTCATCAATAGCTCTATGCACTGAGTGCAGTCCTCTGGGTTGTCCATAGTCTTCTAAATGTTTATGCTTTGACAATTCCCAACAAGAAACTGTCGATGACCACCAAGAAAGAATAAGATACTAGTTTACTTTTTGATTGGATAGGAGGACAATCCATACTACTATTGTTGCAGGGACAATTCTGCACAAACAGAACTATGGACACTAAATAGTGCATTGTTTATCAATTATTATAGATGCAGTTAGACTTTCCACATGCCTCAGTCATAACAGAATTTGAACCCCCCATCTCCTTACTGACTAGCTAGTGTGACAGAGTCATTTAGCTCCCTAATTCATCGATGATTGATCCCCAATGATGATTATCCAACCCAGGACATAAGACTACGGAGTCAGAGTCCAGAAATGTCAGAGCCATGGACTCATGCTTGCAAATTGCAAACCCTTTCGCTCACTCAGTCATGACTAAAAACCATAGAGTCTATGTAAGTTTTAAAGCTTTATTAAAAGTAAAAACATTTATTAAAATCAAGTTCATCATACAACATAAACGGTGGATTGAAAATGGAAAAGTGCTTAGTGATGTCACACATCAATTGTGGGCGAGCCCTCACCTGGTTGGAACTTCAAATCTTCTTTGTGGTGCTGAATCGTTGTTGACTCCGTCCTAGTGATGATGATCTGAAATTTGCTCTTGTTCTTAGAAGGGACGCTTCTGTCTGTTATGAGAAAAACGGTGCATGTTAAAAAGCAAGCATTCATCAGTTGTGCCAAAAACTGTAGCAAGACAAGCAACACCCTTCCCTGAAAAAAAGTGAAATTTTTAGTTTGACTAGACAGTCACAAATTATTACATTTGTTTGTGTAGTCGTAGTGACATTTTTTCATTCCTAGACAAAATACTAGGGAGTGGTGTATATGGCATCTAAGAATCTGAAATGTATTTTCTAGGCGGAACATCGGCACAACCATCCACCGGTGCCGGGGCCAGCGCGGAAGTGGGCATTCCTGGGGTGGAGGCGGTGCAACAGCCAGCGGAAGCTGCTGTGGGGGATGCCACGGTAGTGGCGGACAGTGGTAAGCTATTATATTCCTTACTTATTGAGATAGCAGACTGCAGAGTGTGCTCTATGCATGGGTGTATATGTTGTACAGTACAAGTATACTATACTGTTAAGAAGACTTACAAATTTAGAACTAAGTTTTTATTAACCAGGTAGTAGCCTCCTCTAAATTGACTTCAACTCAGCTGTGAAAGTTTTTTCGAGAATCCAAGTCAGATCAGAGATGAACTTAATGGATGGGATGAACGAAATGGGAAAGAAGGGTGTAAGTAAGTGTGGAAGGACGAGCGAGTTAAAAGTAATGATGACTGGCAAAGAATGATACGTGTTTTTCAATGCTGCCCGAGGTGGCTGGGAATATGATGCATGGTCGGTTGAAGGATGAAGCAAGGATGGGTGGAAGGAGAAAGGAAAGAGGACTGCCTGAGTGGGTGAAATAGAAACTGTATGTGTGCGCAATATATCCTTTGGTTGAAATTCAAATGCAAGTCAAGCACGGATGCATGGCTTGCGGTTTCCAAAATAAAATGAAAATGTTGTTTTCCTGTGAGAAAAACTAAGGTTTGTCCACTTGAGACATTAAGAAGAATGATTGACATTTACTTAGAATGGATGGATGCCTGGATCATGGTACTTTCTGACTCATAGATAGCATATGTGTATGTAGAGGGAGTAGACGGTCACTGGATGAACTAAGTGTTACTTTGAAGAGCATGTAACACCGCACCGCACGTCCGTTCCAGTGTAGGAAAGGCAAGGAAAATAAGTTGTAATTTTTCCGAATACTACCATGAATAGTAGCAGTACTTTGTATTGCAAGCACAGCATATATACGGCGATTACGGGGGCCACTCACTACCTCTGTTAATAATTTTAGTACAACTCTGTCATTCATGTGTGGCCTATCAGTGTTCACTCAATAAAAAACAAAGCACCTAAAGTCATCCCATAAGTAAACAAATACATATCCTGTGAAGGGATAGATAATCATATTATTTATCTTCTTCATTTTCCTTTTCTAGTAGTCATTGGCACTGTAGGGTGAAAGTTAAATTAATTAAGCAGTAGCCCTGTAACAGAGTATTCTCAGTGCCACCCGTAATGGAAAAGTAAGAGCTTCACCATCTGCATGTACTGGACTGGTACAGTAACGCAAGCCCGTGTCATCATGGCGTGCGTCTGTTTTTCTCGGGTGCAAGTTGACTGCGCTGGCATTATGCCGGATTCCAGAAGTTTACGTACCAATTTCGCTAAACAAGAGAGAAGAAGAAGAATAAGACTGGTGTACTGTCATAGTCGACTCTAATGTAGTGAGTCCATAGTGCTCATAGAATTGATTCCTGAAACTCCCACTAATGTTAGAGCAAGGCTGAAGCAGTGGGAGGTTAGATAGATACAGACCACAAATGTTATGTACTGTGCTTGCAAGTTGCTAGTTCTACTGTGACACAACTTTCTGCTGAATTATTTTGTGTTAATCTTAAAGAGCATTGGTTACAGACTATGTTTTTCTTTCTTCATATAGATGCTCCTTCCAAATTATCACAGAAGGAGCTGGCTAGACGAGCCAGGCAACGGAAACTGGAGGCGACTGTCACCGAATATCAGCGGCTGGTGGCCCAGGAGGAGGAGGAAACGCAGTCGCAGACCACCACAACATCCACAGGGACAGCTGCATCCTCCTCCGCGCTCCCTGGGTCAGCCAGTCAGCGCAGGCCTCCAGCGGTACGGAGTCATGGTACCGCAGCCACCCGCCACCGCCAAGCAGCCAAAAAATCAGCGGCCCCCCACAGCAGGTGCAAGGCACGCGTGCACCGCCTAACACTCAGGGTTTCCTACCTTGAGCAGGAGCAGAAGAAACTGATAATCCTGCTCAAGAACCTCCACAAGGAGCATGACCACCTGGCCCAGAAAGTACGCCGCCGGTGGCATTAGAGAAGGAGAGACTGTCCCTTACCCCTTTTTTAAAGACTTTTGGGGAGTGGGAATTGGGAGTTGGGTTTTTTGGACTTTGGGGACTTTTTATTTCACGGACATTCTTTGGGGTTAGGGAGGGGGGGTCGGGTCTTGCGGGATCGTTTATTTTTGTTAGGGATATAAATAATTATTACTTTCAACTTAAACATAGCATACGTGTTTTTACTGCAGTTGAGGCTTGAGGGGGGGGGGGGGTTAACTGTAAGTTTGTTTTCCAGAAACTTAAGTGGCTTCTTGATTCAAATTGTGTAAGTAATTGCCCAAATGTTTACAAAAGTAAGTGCCTCTCACAGAGTTAGTGAATTCAATTGTCCTTGGACTTTACTAGTACTACCGCCAGCCTCTCGTCTCTCATACTACTCCATTATTCTTCCTCCCCCCAAACGCTTATCTTACCTGTAATTCGTGTTTGAAATTAGGGCTAGGCACAGGGCTGGTTGCATGGCAAATGGCGATTAAGGTTGGCAATCCTTGGCAGTTGAAATGGCATCATTGCGGTGGTACTAGTGGTGGTACACAGTGGCAGTTGCAGCATATGAAAAAAAAGAAATTGAAACCTTGATTGGCCTTAGCGGAGCATTAGAACGGTACGATAGATACTATAGCACCTGACAGTACACTAGAACAGTGCCAAAATGTAGCCTTACAAATGCTAAAGTATTGAAAGTATAACTACTACTTGCGTGGAATTTGACATTGGCTACTACTACAAGAAATAGTACTGAAGGTGAAGGACACAGCAGCGTAATCATTTGCCACGTGTAGGAGGAGGATGTTCTTCATGATCAACCATTTCATGGCGCCCATGAAAATCTGCTTTCATTTGCCAATAGTCATGGGTCTGTGTCAAGCTGAGTAAGAATATATCCTTCGATTCCTTCACCAGCCTTGAAATGTAATTCATTTTCAGTTGCTATGACCTTATCCTCCCCAGCAAGTGTGTGGAATTATTGCTGTCATTTACTCACACATCAATGAAAACCACACAGCCCGGGGGAAGAGGGATAGGGTTTGGAAATTGGATGGGAATGGGGTTTTTTGGGAAAGTTTTGTTGAGAGAGAAAAAAAAAACACAGCATGGACAAACAACAAATGAAGATAAACAAATCTTTGGATACGAAGATATCCATAAATATTTTAAGGGGCATAAAGGAAGTGCATGCACTTCAGCAGGCATGAAGTTGATTGCTAAATGGATGGTTAGGTTACTTTAACTAAGTAGTACTTTCTAATGAATGAAAGAATGCGACAGTACAGGGCTGCAGTAATTATGCGTTTTCACTTGCCTATCTCTGCACTCGGAGAAACACTTTGTTCATTAAATTAGTTTGAAAAATAGCAAAGTAAAACTATACAATAGCTGGAGGGATGAATTTAGAAGCAGAGAGCAAAGAAATGCAAAGTCACACTCATAGAAGTTCACAGCAATAACATTACTTTAAAGATAAGTATAAATGAATGGATAGTGTTACTGTATGTTGTACTTGTCCTGTTGAATTTGGGAAGTTGCATGCATCAAGCCATTCCTCTTATTTGCGGTACTCCTCCGTTCCATCTGATGCTCCGTCGATCAATGTTGGTGACCAGAAGACATCCTGTCCACTGCCTGCCTGGCGGATGCTGAATTGCGGGTCGCTAATGTGAAGCCTCACTTCATCCTTTGTTCCATTGCACAGGGTGAAAGCCACCCTGTAAATGTTGATGGAAAAACAGGAAGTGATATTAAAACACCACAGAGAAAAAAATATAAGGTACATATGCTGTGTAGTACAAAAAGTCACAGTTTCAGTTACAGAATCGACAGTACAATAGTTTCGAAAGGGCGTACTCTGAGTCTCCTTTTGAAGGATAAATAAGTATGGGCAAATGTTGTGGATCATTTTCCCTCAAGCTAGGTGTAGTGTAAACTACGATTTTAGAACAAAATTAGACCTTCCCAGCAGTGCTCCCAGACCCTAACACAGACGCTAAAATGTAGAATAACCCCAATCAGCCCCCAAAAACATTCGATACTGCTACCTGTCTGAGGCCTATTGGAAAATGGTGACAAAACGTACTTTGAAAGTAAAGTAGGCGCAAATCCCCCTTTCCCAACATGGATGTTCTTCAAACCACTTGCAACCAAAAGTAGACAGTTCTCGACAAGTGCTCCAAGAGTAAACCCCAGAACCCAGTTGCCAAAATATCTAACACCCCCAAGCACATGCAATACTGCTAACCCTAACGAGCCCTAAGTTAAAAATAGTGTCAAACGCTTTCTTCAACTAGGCCCCAACTCCCCTTTGCCACCATGGATTTGCTTCAAACCTCTTGCAATCAAAAGTATCCATACCCAGCGTTGCTCCAAGACCCCAAAACCCACCCCCAAACACCAGGAACTCCCCCAAGCAAGCCCCTGAAAACACGAAAGTGAGCGAAAACTCCGTAAAGTGAAAAACTTTTTCACCACGGATTTTATCCAAACACTTTTATCCGGTATTAGACCTTCCCAGCAATGCCCCCAGACCCGTCAACCCAGGCAAAAACAAGTAGAAGACCCCCAAACAGCCAAAAAGCAAAAATACAAAAATGGGGACTTAGAAATTTTTAGACACATTTCCAAAATCACTCTGTGCGCGCTCTGCAGCTAGGCCTTAACTCCCCTTTGCCACTAAGCATGGGCGTAAAATCCGCTCCGATCGCGGATTTTTCGGATTTTCGTCAACTCTCGCGAATTTGTCGAAAATCCGTGAATCCGCTCGCGGCGGATTTTTTGCTTGGGTGCGGCACGCGGCGTGGCGCACGGCGTTCACTTTCCGTCATTTAGCATTTGCCGAGTTGTTTTTCTTTGCGAGTGCCGCGCCATTTTGGATCTTGCTGCGTGATCCCGCGGGAGTTTGGCGCCCGCGAATACGCCTTGCCACCTTGCACAGCACACCTCGCGAGAGTTCGCAATTGCGAACACGTAGTTGCGGCGGAAAGGAACAATCTCGCACTCGCGAAATAGAGATTTTGCAATTCTGCACAAGAAAATCACCAGCAAACAGGATAAACCTTAAGAAAATTATGATTTTTATCAGAATCACTCCTCAGGTTGACATTTGCATGGCCTTTTTTTTGCAAGGAGTCCATTTTTTGGGGGGGGAGGAAGGAAGTACCCCACAGTCTCCAACTTCCTGTTCCTGTCCAGCAGGCTCCTCCCAGTGCTTTGTCCATCTCCTGGTCACTTTCATTTGGATCTGGAGCTGGAAGGATTACTTTTTGTGGGTGCTGCTGGATATTTGGATTTGAGGCCTTTATGACTGTCTTTGGATCACTTTTGGATTAGAAATCAACTTTCACAAGTAAGTTTGTTTGGGGCATTACAGTTGCTGCAAGTACAATTTTGGAACTTTTTCAGAACATTAAAGACATTATATTGTGGGTAGCCACAGTATCCAGTAGGACCAGGGTTGGTTAGGGGTGCATGATACAACTGTTTTGTTGAATTTAAACACCATTGAGGCCATGGATGGGCTGGGATTGTGCTGATTTTTGTCGTTTTTTTGGGCCTGCTGGTGTGGCCCTTTGCCCAGGGGTGGTGAGTGTTGCATGGGCCTAGTCTTTCTGTGGGGTGTCTTCTTGAATTTAAACATAATTGAGGCCATGGATGGGCTGGGATTGTGCTTATTTTATTGTTTTTTGTCGTTTTTTGGGGGCTGCTGGTGTGGCCTTTTGCCCAGGGGTGGTGGTGCATGGACTGAGTGTGCCTGTGGTGTGGTCTCACTCTCTTTAATGTAAACATCATGGATGGCATTGGATTGTGGTGATTTCTGGCTGTTTTTCTGTTTTTTGGGGGTGTACTGTTGATGTGGACTGGCCATGTGGGTGGTGGTGGTGGCCATCTTGAGTGCTGGCTGGTACAGGCAACATGTGCTTGGGGTGTAAGGGGCCATTTTGAGGAGAGGCAGTGTCTGAGGCCTGCACTTATTTTGCCTACTTTTCATCCATTATGCCCAGGGGTAGTGAGTGTTGCATGGGCCTAGTGTTTCTGAGGGGTGTCTTCTTGAATTTAAACACCATTGAGGCCATGGATGGGCTGGGATTGTGCTGATTTTATTGTTTTTTGTCGTTTTTTTGGGGCTGCTGGTGGGGCCCTTTGCCCAGGGGTAGTGGTGCATGGACTGAGTGTGCCTGTAGTGTGGTCTCACTCTCTTTAATGTAAACATCCTGGATGGCATTGGATTGTGGTGATTTTTGGCTGTTTTTCTGTGTTTTTTGGGGTGTACTGTTGATGTGGACTGGCCATGTGGGTGGTGGTGGTGGCCATCTTGAGTGCTGGCTGGTACAGGCAACATGTGCTTGGGGTGTAAGGGGCCATTTTGAAGAGAGGCAGTGTCTGAGGCCTGCACTTATTTTGCCTACTTTTCATCCATTATGCCCAGGGGTAGTGCGTGTTGCATGGGCCTAGTGTTTCTGAGGGGTGTCTTCTTGAATTTAAACACCCTTGAGGCCATGGATGGGCTGGGATTGTGCTGATTTTATTGTTTTTTGTCGTTTTTTGGGGGCTGCTGGTGGGGCCTTTTGCCAAGGGGTAGTAGTGGTGCATGGACTGAGTGTGCCTGTAGTGTGGTCTCACTCTCTTTAATGTAAACATCCTGGATGGCATTGGTTTGTGGTGATTTTTGGCTGTTTTTCTGTGTTTTTTGGGGTGTACTGTTGATGTGGACTGGCCATGTGGGTGGTGGTGGTGGCCATCTTGAGTGCTGCTGGCTGGTACAGGCAACATGTGCTTGGGGTGTAAGGGGCCATTTTGAAGAGAGGCAGTGTCTGAGGCCTGCACTTATTTTGCCTACTTTTCATCCATTATGCCCAGGGGTAGTGAGTTTTGCATGGGCCTAGTGTTTCTGAGGGGTGTCTTCTTGAATTTAAACACCATTGAGGCCATGGATGGGCTGGGATTGTGCTGATTTTATTGTTTTTTGTAGTTTTTTTGGGGCTGCTGGTGGGGCCCTTTGCCCAGGGGTAGTGGTGCATGGACTGAGTGTGCCTGTAGTGTGGTCTCACTCTCTTTAATGTAAACATCCTGGATGGCATTGGATTGTGGTGATTTTTGGCTGTTTTTCTGTGTTTTTGGGGTGTACTGTTGATGTGGACTGGCCATGTGGGTGGTGGTGGTGGCCATCTTGAGTGCTGGCTGGTACAGGCAACATGTGCTTGGGGTGTAAGGGGCCATTTTGAAGAGAGGCAGTGTCTGAGGCCTGCACTTATTTTGCCTACTTTTCATCCATTATGCCCAGGGGTAGTGAGTGTTGTATGGGCCTAGTGTTTCTGAGGGGTGTCTTCTTGAATTTAAACACCATTGAGGCCATGGATGGGCTGGGATTGTGCTGATTTTATTGTTTTTTGTCGTTTTTTTGGGGCTGCTGGTGGGGCCTTTTGCCAAGGGGTAGTAGTGGTGCATGGACTGAGTGTGCCTGTAATGTGGTCTCACTCTCTTTAATGTAAACATCCTGGATGGCATTGGTTCGTGGTGATTTTTGGCTGTTTTTCTGTGTTTTTTGGGGTGTACTGTTGATGTGGACTGGCCATGTGGGTGGTGGTGGTGGCCATCTTGAGTGCTGCTGGCTGGTACAGGCAACATGTGCTTGGGGTGTAAGGGGCCATTTTGAAGAGAGGCAGTGTCTGAGGCCTGCACTTATTTTGCCTACTTTTCATCCATTATGCCCAGGGGTAGTGAGTGTTGCATACTTGCATGTCCCTAGTCTTTCTGTGGGGTGTCTTCAATGTAAACATCATGGATGGCATGGGATTGTGCTCATTTTTCTGTGTTTTGTCGATTTTTTGGGGTGTATAACTGAACTGATGTTCCTCTGTCTTCCATTGCTTTTAGGTGCACAAGACTCAAGAGAACCACCAGTGCCAGGAAGAAGTCCTGCAGCGGTGTGTGTGTGCAGCATAACATCACGCGACGTCACGTCTGGACACAGACAACTCTGCAACTCGTGCAACTGCTGCCTGCTGTTCTGACCTGCTCTGAAGAAGATGGCCCCAAAAAAAGTAACCCGTAGCTCCTCTAGCAAGAAAGGTGCCAGTAAGGAGCAGAAGAAGCAAGTTACCAAGGAGACTGGTGTGCCGCCCGCCCCTTTTTTTGGGAGTAAAAAAAAAAGTATGCCTGCAGCAGCAGCGGGATCTGCTGGGGACCAAGCTGGCAGCAGCACCCCCGCTCCATTGGGCTCAGTGCCACCACCACCACGCCAACTTAAGTCCAAGCCCTTGAGGGCTGCAGAGGCAGCCAGTATAGTTCTTGAATCACCATCGACCAGTGATGTTGGCTCATCGCAAGAAAGCAGCAGCAATGTCCCTCAATCAACACAGGTTGTTGTAGCTCATCTGACGAGTGTTGAACAACCACAGCCGCAACAACAATCACATGTGCAAGTACAAGCCCAAGTACATGTGGAAGGAGAGGCAGCGCAAGGAGATGCGCAAGCAGAGGTGCATGGAGGGTCACAACAAGTGCCCACAATAGTTGTTCCTCCCGAAGTAGGGGCACATCAGGAAATCGACAATCAAGGCGAGGTATCATTTGAGGAAGCCACTCCTCCTGATGATTCTTCATTGTCTTCCACACCCCTAGCAAGGAAGAGATCAAGGGTGGTGTCTACATCTTCTTCAAGCACACCTCCTTCTGATGATACGGATCAAACTTGGGAACCAGCACCACTGCCGTCTGAGAGTGAGGCACACTATGATCCGACAAAGGTAGTTAAGCGTAAAAGGAAGCTCGTCCAAAGTCTCAGAGTTATGGAGTGTGATGAGGCTCAACAAGAAGTGGCGGATACTGCTGCTGATGAAGACTCTGCCAACGACGACCCAGTCATCATAAAGGTCACTGCAGCCCCAGCGGGCATGCAGCAAACAGACATTTTGACCCTAGCCCGAAGAGCTGCTGAGCGTGATGATGATGATGTTGTCGATGAGGAGGCAGTGGAAACACCACAATCATTGGAGTTAAGTAGTACACCAACTCGTCCCGCTTCCATATTTCTTTCTGGCAAGAAGAGACCTCCATCCACCTCGACCTTAATTAGTGGCGGTGAAAGTGCACAACGTACAAAAGTTGGGCAATCCAGATCCTCCACTTCATCTGGCATTAGCTTCATGACCACCACCACCAGTATCGCCGCCTCCTCCAGGTCCCACAGACACTTCAAGTCCCCAGTTTGGGACTTCTTTACTGTTTGTCAAAAAAATCCAAAGTTTGCCATTTGTACCCTTTGTAAGCTTGCAGTTAGTCGTGGTAAGCCAGGTACCAACTATGGTACCGGAGGCCAGAGAGGTCATCTTAGGAGACAGCACACTGTCCAATGGTTTGCGCACCTAGATGCGATCAAGAAAGGCCGAATTCAAGGAAACGTTGATGTTGCATCTGATGATGACGAGGAGGAAGAAGACGTGTCAAACACTTCCATTACACCCAGTACAACTGTCAGCAGCACACCCAATGTGAGGCACACTAAGAGTGTTGGAGCGAGTGAGACACCAAAGCACAAAAGTTCACCAGCGAGCAAAATTGGGTCAACGAAGTCATTATCAGCCCGTAAATGCTTGGTCCAGGGCAACATTAGAACAATGCTTACTTCAGATGTGCCATATGAACGCAACCACCCACTGACGCGTCTGTATAACACTAAGCTGGCTAAAATGCTAGCTGTGGACCTTCTCCCTTTTTCTTTTGTAGAAGCGGTAGGTTTTCTAGAATTAGTGGCAACGCTCTGCCCTAAATGGAAGGTTCCTAGCCGGTTCTATTTTGCCAGAGTTGCGGTTCCAGCACTACATGAAGATGTGCTGGAGGCGATTGGGGCAGCTTTGCAGAAGAGTGCTGTTCACACAATACATCTGACAACAGACATGTGGACCAGTGGCGCAGGCGCTGATTACATGTGCATCACTGCACACTGGGTCTCTTTTTCAGGTGTTAAAGCAAAGCTAAACGCAGGTGTTGACCCGGACAAAGTTTTCAAAGCTGCTCGGAAACATGCAACACTAGCCATGTTTGGCTTGGAGAAAAGTCACACATCCCAAAACATTTTGGACGAGTTTGACAAAAAGGTCTTGAAAATGCTATCTCCAAAAAAACGCAAGATTGGTTATGTTTCCACGGATAATGGCGCCAATGTAGTTAAGGCCATGTCGCTGGGTGACTATTTTAGAGTGCCGTGTTTGGCGCACTGTATCAACCTGGTAGTTCAAAAATTCTTGAGTGATAGAGACAGTGCAGCGTTCGCGGTAATGGCCACCTGCCGCAAAATGTGCAACCATTTCAGCCATTCTTTTAAGGCCCGGAAGCATCTGAGGAGCTGCTACTTCAAAGTCGAATACCAGTGAAAGCACTCATCCAGGAGGTGGCAACACGTTGGAACTCAACCTTCTACATGCTTGAGCGTCTGTATGAGCAGTATACGGTACTCGATCACTATTTCTTAACAGAGGGTACATCTCAGAAGGAGGACCTGCGGATGGGTGCGGCGCAATGGGACATAGTTAAAAGCCTGACAGACATGCTTCGTCCTTTTGAGTTCTTCACGCGTGCAGTCAGCCAGGAGGACTGTAATTTGGGAAAAGCTATCCCATTGTTGTGCATGCTGGAGCACCAACTGATGGCGGTGTCTTCTGAGTTTGAAAAAGATGTACAAAAAAAAGACCATTTTATTTTGTCTGAGAAATTATTAGAGCGCCTACGTGGTGATGAACGTCTTCAAAAGATCAAGTCAGAACAGCATTACATTTGTGCTACTATTCTGGATCCACGCTACAAAAAGGCGCTGGCAGGCGAAGCATTCTTTCCTTTTGCTGATGCAGATGTTCAAAAGTACAAACATTGGTTAGCCTTGTCAGCCAAGAGGTTTGAAAAAGAACGGCAGGTTATTGAAGGAGAAGCAGAATCAGCAGGCCATCCCCAGTCACAAGAATCCACTTCTGCACCTGTGGCTGGGGCACAAATGACCTCTCAGCCGTTAAAGACACCGGCAACTGGATCATCTGCACCACACACAACACTAACAGTGGCTGCTGAGGAGGATTGGCTAAGTTTGCTTGGGTATGGTTCTCGAAAAAATGTCACAGGCACAGCAAAAAGTAAGCAAAGTGGAGGAACCGTTGATGACCTTGAGTCGATGGTGCATGACTATCTGAATGACTCAACAGAGGTCTTTCTTAATGATGAGCCATTGCAGTATTGGCATGGCAAAAAACAATTGTGGCCACAGCTCTCCAACCTGGCTATAAACTATTTGTCTTGCCCACTCGCAAGTGTGTCTTCTGAACGTGTTTTCAGTGCTGCTGGTGGCATTGTAACTCCCAAACGGAGCCGCCTCTCGCCCAAAAATGTGGAGCGGCTGACAATGATCAAGATGAATCAGCACCTCATACCACCAGATTACAAAGTACGAGAAAGCACGCCGCATGAAGACGAGGAGGACGGCAACGTAGATGAGGGGATTTCTTCTCTGTTCGGTGGCACTGACCTCATCCTGCCTGACTTCGCAGAGTATGATGACGAAATCTTCTTCTTATTCCCTGACACCGAGCCCTGAAAATTAGACAATGAATCAATAACTTTCTTTTTCGTCCTTATTGACTTTTATTCCTGTGTGTCTGTCTTTCTTTGTTTTGCACAGTTAATTTAATTCAAACTTTAATCACCTAATCCCAAAAACAAGACTATCAGCAGAACTGTCTTCACTTGTTTGCTTATTGATTTGAAGGTGCCGCAGTC
Source organism: Lissotriton helveticus (assembly GCF_964261635.1). Classification (NCBI taxonomy): domain Eukaryota; kingdom Metazoa; phylum Chordata; class Amphibia; order Caudata; family Salamandridae; genus Lissotriton; species Lissotriton helveticus. The sequence goes on along the minus strand of NC_136068.1, from coordinate 1,837,013,384 downwards.
TACATTCCTCAGGTTCACAAGTTCTGAAGAACATGCTCCTCTATCCTCCTCCTCCAGACTGCGATTTCCCTCAAAGCAGAGTGCTGGATTACGCCCAATGAAGAAAGACTCAGCACTTGTGGGGGTGTTCTACTTCTTTGCGGGTGAGTTGACGGATTTGGGCCCATTGCTGTGAAGCTCTAATAATGGATAAAAGTGTTTTGGACCAAATATGAGGTGGAAATTTCTTGTCGTTTTTGCTGACTTGCTTGCCTTTGAGGTGCTCTTTGGCGGGGTTCCGGGTGTTTGTGGGTGAGTTTTGGGGTCTGGGAGCACTGCTGCGACAGTCTAATCTTGATTGCATTTGCTTTTCAGGAAATCCGTGGTGGAAAACAGGAGTTATGATGATTGATGATGACCTAGCTGCACAGCGCCGCGTTTGGACCGAAGGCCGAGAGATATTGTAAGTATGACATTTAGCTTTTTCGCTGTTTGGGGGTGTTGTCGGGTGGTTTTTTGCGGGTGGGTTGGCGGGTCTTGCCTGGGGCATTCCTAGGAAGGTCTAATACCGGATAGAAGTGTTTTGGAGAAAATCCTTAAGGAAAAGCCTTTTTTTTGCTATTTCTTCTGACATCTTGCTCAATGTAGCGTTTTGGGGGGCTTCCTGCTGTTCGTGGGTGGGTTGCGGCCGGGGTCTCTGTCGAAGCACTGCTGCGACAGTCTAATCTTGATTGCATTTGCTTTTCAGGAAATCCGTGGTGGAAAACAGGAGTTATGATGATTGATGATGACCTAGCTGCACAGCGCCGCGTTTGGACCGAAGGCCGAGAGATATTGTAAGTATGACATTTAGCTTTTTCGCTGTTTGGGGGTGTTGTCGGGTGGTTTTTTGCGGGTGGGTTGGCGGGTCTTGCCTGGGGCATTCCTGGGAAGGTCTAATACCGGATAGAAGTGTTTTGGACAAAATCCTTAAGGAAAAGCCTTTTTTTTGCTATTTCTTCTGACACCTTGCTCAATGTAGCGTTTTGGGGGGCTTCCTGCTGTTCGTGGGTGGGTTGCGGCCGGGGTCTCTGTCGAAGCACTGCTGCGACAGTCTAATCTTGATTGCATTTGCTTTTCAGGAAATCCGTGGTGGAAAACAGGAGTTATGATGATTGATGATGACCTAGCTGCACAGCGCCGCGTTTGGACCGAAGGCCGAGAGATATTGTAAGTATGACATTTAGCTTTTTCGCTGTTTGGGGGTGTTGTCGGGTGGTTTTTTGCGGGTGGGTTGGCGGGTCTTGCCTGGGGCATTCCTGGGAAGGTCTAATACCGGATAGAAGTGTTTTGGACAAAATCCTTAAGGAAAAGCCTTTTTTTTGCTATTTCTTCTGACATCTTGCTCAATGTAGCGTTTTGGGGGGCTTCCTGCTGTTCGTGGGTGGGTTGCGGCCGGGGTCTCTGTCGAAGCACTGCTGCGACAGTCTAATCTTGATTGCATTTGCTTTTCAGGAAATCCGTGGTGGAAAACAGGAGTTATGATGATTGATGATGACCTAGCTGCACAGCGCCGCGTTTGGACCGAAGGCCGAGAGATATTGTAAGTATGAGATTTAGCTTTTTCGCTGTTTGGGGGTGTTGTCGGGTGGTTTTTTGCGGGTGGGTTGGCGGGTCTTGCCTGGGGCATTCCTGGGAAGGTCTAATACCGGATAGAAGTGTTTTGGACAAAATCCATAAGGAAACACCAGTTTTGGCACTTTTTGTAAGTTAGGGTTCGTTAGGGTTCGCCCTAGCAGCAGGATTGCATGTGTTTCGGGGGGTTCTATTGCAACGCAGTTCTGGGGTTTTAGAGCACTGTTGGAGCGATGCTGGCTATGGATACTTTTGCTTGCTTGCAAGTGGTTTGAATACAATCCACGGTCTGTATTTGGGCCTACTGTTACTTTCAAAGTACGTTTTGTCACCATTTTTCTGCTAGGCATCGTTTTTGGAGATCTGATTGGGGGTCTTCTACATTTTTGCGACTGGCTTTAGTAAGGGTCTTGGTGGGAGCATTGCTGGGAAGGTCAAATTTTGTTCTAAAACACAGTTTACAGTACACCTACCTTGAGGGGAAAGATCCGCTATAATATTTTGGCCATACTTATTTATCCTTAAAAAGGTGACTCAGACAGAGCACGCAATTTCAAAAATATTGTACTGTCTATTAGGGAAATCAAAGTGTCACTTTTTGCACCACACAGCGTACATACCTTATATTTATTTATCAGTGGTATTGTAATAGCACTTCCTGTTTTCCGTTCAATAATTACAGGCCGGGTTTCAGTCAACATCCGCCAGGCAGGCAGTGGACAGGGTGTCTTCTGTCAGTGGTCACCAACATTGATGGACGAAGCGTCAGCTGGAATGGAGGAGTACCGCCAATAAGAGGAATTGTTTGCTGCATGCAACTTACTTACCAAATTCAACAGGACAACTCCAACAACATACGCAATACAGATACAGTATCCGTTGTTTTATTCTATGAGTGTGACTGCATGTGCTTAGCTTTAGTTTGTACCCAAAGATTCTCTTTATCTTCAATTATTGTTTGTCCATGCTGTGCTTTTTTTTTCTTCTCTCAACAAAACCTACCCAAAAAGAAACCCCCATTCCCATCCATTTTCCAAACCCTAACCCTCTTCCCCCGGGCTGTGTTGTTTTGCTTGATGTCTGACTAAAATGACATCAATAATTCCACACACTTGCTGGGGAGGATAAGGTCATAGCAACAGGCTGGTGAAGGAATACGAGGATATCTTCTAGACTTACTCAGCTTCAGTACTATATCTTCTAGTAGTAGGAGCCAATGTCAAATAAATTCAACGCAAGTACTAGTTATACTTGCAAGCAAATACTTTACCATTTGTTAGGCTACATTATGGCACTGTTCTAGTGTACTGTCACCTGCTATATTCTCGATCGTACCGTAACCGTTGTAATGCTACAGTAAGGACTAACCAGGTTTCGTTTTCTTTTTTTCCATAGGCATGCAACTGCCACTGTGTCACACCACTAGTACCACCGCAATGAGGAAATTTCACCCGCCCAGGATTGCCAACGTTAATCCCCATTTCACGTGGAGCCAGCCCTGGGCCTAGCCCTAATTTCTAACACAAATTACAGGTAAGATAAGCGTTTGGTGGGAGGTAGTATAATGGAGTATTATTTAGGACTAGACGAGAGATTGACGGTAGTACTACTAAAGTCCTACGACTGTTCAGGAAAACAAACTTACTGTTACACCCCCGTCCCCCACCCACCAGACTGAAAAGCAGTAAAGAACAGGTATGGTCAGATAAAGTTTAAAAATGTATATTTATGTAGCCCTAACAAAATAATCTCCCTCAAGACCCACCCTAACCCCAACGATTGTCTTTGAAAAATCCCAAAACGATCCCAACTCCCAAATCCCACCCCCCAAAAGTCTATAAAAAAAAGGGCAAGGGACACTCCACTACTGGAGGGTGCTGGTGCATTTTGCGGCATGGGCATCATACTCCTTGCGGAGGGTGACAAGCTCGAAGCGGAGGCCCTCCACCAAGTTCTTATAGTTCTGGACCTCCTGCTCCAGGTAGGACATTCGGACTCCGAGGCGGCGTTGGCGTGCCTTGCAGCTCCTGTGGGGGGCAGCTGGTCTTTCCGTTGCTTGGCGGTGGCGGTTGGCTTTGTTAGCCCGGCTCGGTCCCGCTGGAGCACTGCGCATGCTGGCGTCCCGTGGGGTCACGGAGGAGGATGCAGCTGTCCCAGTCGAGGATGTTGTTGTTGCACCGGTCGACTGCGTGTCCTCCTCCTCCTCCAGGGCCACCAGCCGCCGATATTCGGCGACAGTGGCATCCAGCCTCCGTTGCCGGGCCATTCGAGCCTGCTCCCTCCGTGATGTTGATTTGGAAGGAGCAACTATATGAAGAAAGAAAGACATAGTCTGTAACCAATGCTCCTTAGCATTAATAACACAAAGTGATTGAGCCGAAAGTTGGGTCACAGTACAAGTAGCAAATTGAAAGCACAGTACATAACTATTGAGGACAGTATCTATGTAACCTCCCACTTCTGCATCCTTGCTCTAACATTAGTGGTAGTTTAATGAACAAATTCTACGACCACTATGGACTTCCATTACAGTTGACTATGACAGTACACCAGTCTTATTCTTCTTCTTCTCTCTTGTTTAGGAAAATTGGTACGTTATCTTATGCAAGCCGGCAGAATGGCAGCACAGTGAACTTGCACCCGAGAAAAACAGTTGCACACCATGATGAGTGAGACAGACTTGCGTTACTGTACCCGTCCAGTACATGCGGGTGGTGAAGCTATTACTTTTCTATTACGGGTGGCACTGAGAATACTCTGTTACAAGGGCTACTGCTTAATTAATTTACCTTTCACCCTACAGTGCAAATGAGTACTAGAAAAGGAAAATGAAGAAGCTAAATAATTTGATTATCTATCACTTCACATGGGACGTATTTGATGACATATGGGATGACTTTAGGTGCTTTGCTTAATATTGAGTGACAGTGATACACCCACACATGAATGACGCACTACAACTAAACTAAAGTTATTAAGAGAGGTACGGAGTGTCCACCGTAATAACCAGATATATGCTGTGCTTGCAGTTGCAATACAAAGTACTGCTACTATTCATGGTAGTATTGGACACATTTACAATTTCTTTTCCTTGCCTTCCCTACACTGGAACGGACGTGCGGGTGCGGTGGTACATGCTCTTCAAGGTAACACTTAGTTCATCCAGCGACCATCTACTCTCTCTAGATACACATGTGCTATCTAAGAGTCAGAGAATACCATGCTCCAGGCATCCATTCATTCAAAGTATACGCACACATACAGTTTCTGTTTCACCCACCCAGGCTGATGTCCTTCCACCCATCCTTGCTTCATCATTGACCCAGCCATGCACCATACCATATTCTTTCCTTCCCAGCCACCTCGGGGGCCAAGCAAACACATATCGTTCTTCTTTGCCAGCCATCATACAATTTCGCGTCCCACTTACTTACACCCTTCTTTCGCTTTTCGTTCATCCCATCCATCACGTTCGTCTAAGAACTTATTGGGATTCTTCTCACCAAAAACTTCACAGCTAAGTCGAAGTACATTTCGAGGAGGCTACTACCTGGTTGATTTGTAATACACCCGTGCAGAAAGCACACTATGCAGTCTTCAATCTCAATAAGTAAGGAATATATAGCTTACCTGTTCCCGCCACCACCGTGCGAACCCCCACAGGACCGTCCGCCGGCTCTTGCACCGCCTCCTCCCCAGAGTCCTCCGAGTCCTCGCCCAACACCGCCACCTCCGCGCTGGCCCCGTCACCAGATGTTACACCTACAAAGTACATTTAAGAATGTTAGAATACACCACTCACTACTATATAATATTTGGTCTAGGAGAAATGTTAAAAAAACAGAATACAATGTAATAATTTGTGACTGTCTACTCTAAAGTAAAAGTGTCCCTTTTTCCAGGGAATGCTGTTGTCTTGCTGCACTTTTATGCACAACTGATGAATGCTTGCTTTTTATTTTTAACACGCACCACTTTTTCTCCTAACAGACAGAAGCTTGACTCCTAAGAACACGACCAGGATCAAGTTCAAACCAGGTGAGAGCTCGGCTCGACCACAAGAAATGTGTCCAATTAATCGTCAGCACTAAGCACTTTTCCGTTTTCAGTTAAATAGTTTTATGACAAAGTAGATTTTAATAAATGTGTTTACTTTTAATAAAGCTTTTAAACTTAAATAGACTCTGTGGTTTTTGGTCCTCCAGACTAGAGTGGATGAGCTAAAGGTTTTGGAATTTTTGCAAGCATGAGTGCCTCTGACACTTCTTGACTGTGCTGTGACTCCGTACTCTCTTGTCCTGCGTACGATAATCTAGAGATCATTGGGGATCAATCATCGGTGACTTCGGGAGCTAAATGACTCTGCCACACTATCTAGTCAGTAAGGAGACAGTGCATAGAGCTATTGCTGAATAGAATGGGAGTCCAATGGAATTGCCAAATGTCCAATCTTAGTTAGCTACACAGACATACTAATAAGAATAATCTAGTAATACCACAGGGAGTCATATTCGAGCCAGGATAAGAATTTATATCCAGTCTACAAGAAGATCAAAGACGATTTAGAAAAAATCGAATGAGGAACGCTAGGAAAAAATAGGTACTCTTTATTACAATTAAAACTTACTGGGGCCAGCAAAGGAGCCCTCGCCTGCCCGATCCTGGCCTGCATCCTGAACAGCACCCTCCTCCTCCTGTGTCCTCTTGCCCTTGGGGGGAGCTGATGTACAACATGAAAGAAAGAAAGACCAGAAAACATGGATGAGATTTGTCAACCAAATCAACCATTTCAAAAGAACAATAACAACATTTTTTGGAGAAATAGCAAATAGATAGACAACTATTCCACGGGATCTATCTCATGTGGTATACTACGTTATTCGTATTGCCTGATTTGCGGACCGTTGACTTAGAAAGTTCCTATGTAACTCAATAAACAGACTACTAAAGAGGTTTGCCTAGGCCTGGCACTGCAGGCAGCAGTCCGCAGCACGCGAAGTGACAGACAAAGTCCATCCTGCTTGCAGATCAGTGAATACTCAAACTATCAATCCACCCACCACCACCACTATTTCTTCTTATAGCCATGTGTCTAAAGGAAGGACTGGACTTCAGTCTGTTGGGGCTGATTTAGAAGTCCCTTGCGGCTCATTTTCCTCCATTGTTGCGTGACTTTTGTGACGCAGCGGCAGAACAAAAGACTCGCCATGGTGTTGGTGCGGCGTATATATTTAAAAAAAAAATTATGGGCGATGCATCACGTTGTAAAGCCCTGCGCCATCAGGGGGCGTTCCGGCGCAAGGGAGGGCGTACCTGCGCAGGAACGAATCCTAAAAGTGGCTGAGGGAAATCTACAAGTTGTCAATCAGTCACTTTTAAGACAATGATGCATGAGTCAAACCCTGCGCGCTTGAAGCCGACGTACGGCTTGATGCAGCATTGGGGAGATAGGGTACCCCAGAGCATTGCTGGAGCTGCGCCATCGTTGGCACGCAACTCCAGCAATGCGCCGCCTTTACGGCACAGATGCGTAAGGCTTCTGTGACGTTTTGGGCCAATGGGTGGTGGTGGCATGGCACACAATTACTGCCGCATCCCTGTTACTTTGCAGGGATGCGCCGGTAATTGAAAATATGACCCTTAGTGTCTAGCATTACGCAGTTCTTATCTTTACACTACACTCATACATAATTTCTTAGGCCAATGAAATGAACACAATTTACAAAACAAATAAGCATAGTAGCAAGCAAGGCTACTGAGAAGGAGAGCAGTGCACCTGAAATGCATAGAAGATTTTGAAATATAATTTACCTACAATGTAATCGGCAGCATTATTGCTCTTGGTAAAGAACAAAGATTTGCAAATAACAGAGCCGGATAAAACAGAGTAGTGATGAATAGCTACTACTACTCACCAAGCCCGGGGACCTCTACGCCGAGCGCGTCCAGCAAGTCCCGTTCCCGGTCCATGACATCGGTCCAGCGGTGGGTGGCCTGGTTATATGTGCGCCGGACCCCAGAGAGCTTATACATGGCCCGGCACACCTTCTCCCACCGCTTCCGGCGCTCCCGGATGCCATAGCCAGTTGCGATCTTGCCGCCTCCCAGGATCGTCTTGGGGAGGCGGCGCTGGACGTGGAAGATGAGTGCGGCCACCTCCTCCGCGCTAAAGATCTCCCGTGGCACCACTTGCTCCCCCCTCAAACGGGAGCCGGGCACGGGGTGCGGGACCCTTCCCCTTCTCAGGGTGCTTCCCGGCTCCCTTTACCATGGTCTGGGCAGAAATAAAGTTAAATGATAAAGAAGAAATAGAATAGTGAAGAAGAAAAGAAAAGAGTTTAAAAAAGTAGTTTAAAAGTAACTAAAAGTAGCAGAAAACACAAAAATATACAGCTAGAAAAATAGAGGGATAGATAATAAGTAAAATAGATTAAATAAACTTCAAACAAGCAAAGGATGGCAGAGATTCAGAGAGGATACAGAAAGCATGCCCAGAACCATAGCAATGAATGAGAAACAAGATGGCCGCGCCCGTTCACGACCGCGTGGGTAAGTTCGCGCGAGATTTTCCTCGCGAGCACGCGCGAAATTGTACTAGCGAGCAGCACACATAGCGGCCGGAAACGGAATTACGTCACGCAAACAAGATGGCCGCGCCCGTGTACGACCGCTAGTGTAACTTGGCAAACGTATAGCTACAAGCGCCTCGCGAACACGCACAAAAGCACGCGAACATACACGTCGCAAAAAAAAAATTCATGTATTCGCAAGCATTCGCGGCTTCCGAAATCGATCTCGCACGGATTCGCGCCCCAAAAAACGCGCGAAATTGCAGAAAAAATGATTTTTGCTAAACTGAAAGCAATGAGCAGGTGCAAAAGTTCAAACTTAACATTTGTAACATTCACTGTAGTGCTTCCTGAGGGGCCCCTCCAGAGTTTGCAACTATTCTATGACCCTGCTATGACCCAAACAGCAGGCTCATAGAATAGCTACAAGTAGACCATAAAGGTCCTGTGAAAAAAAAATTCACTGCAACAGAAAGCAAATTACAGATAAGGAAGGAAGCAGGTGCCAGCCAGACTGGAACTTTCTAAATAACTGACACATTAATCAACCCCAAATTAATTCATGGCAGTTGAAGTAGGGGAGGTGTGCTTGCTTTTTTCACCCCCCATAAACTACAGTGATAAACAAACCTAATGGGTGGCAGTGAGGATGTACCAGAGGGTGGCATGGGTGTCCCAGAGGGTGGCAGTGGTGAAACAGAGGGTGCTGTGAACCTGTGAGATAAACCAGACGTAGAAACAACATAGTCGCGGCCGTTGCGTGCCGAAAGGTAAGTTCGCAATTGCGAAATTGTCCCAAAATCGGCGCGAACGCTCGCCAACACAAAAAACGGGAAAATCCGCAAATCCGCGAGAGTTCGCGTATCTTCACGGATTGCGAATCCGTAAATCCGCAAATTCGCGTACGCGAGATCCGCTAGATCCGCCCATGCTTATTTGCCACCATGGATTTGCTTCAAACCTCATGCAATCAAAAGTATCCATATCCAGCATTGCTCCAAGACCCCAAAACCCACCCCCAAACACCAGGAACCCCCCCAAACAGGCCCCGGAAAACGCTAAAGTGAGCGAAATGCCTGAAAAGGGAAACTTTTTCACCTCCGATTTTCTCCAAACCACTTTTATCCGGTATTAGACATTCACAGCAATGCCCCCAGACCCGTCAACCCAGGCGGAAACAAGTTTAACACCCCCAACAGCCAAAAAGCAAAACCACAAAAATGTCGGGCCTACCTGGAATTCAGTCCAAATGCGCTGTGCAGCTAGGCCCTAACTCCCCTTTTACACCATGGATTTCCTGAAAAACAAATACAATCAGCATTAGACTGTGCCAACAGTGCTCCCAGACCCCAAAACCCACCCACAAAAACCTAGAAGCCCCCCAAACAGCCACCCAAAAACATGCAATACTGGTATATTCAAAACATGGCAAATTGCGCTGTTCACAAAATATTGCTAATTTCAGCACTTCCACTACTTCGATCCTCTTGAAACTCACCTGGACCCAAAGACAGGCAAGTGAGCAACTTGCCTGGCAAAAACTTTTTCACCATGGATTTTATCCAAAACACTTTTATCCGATATTAGACCTTCCGAGCTATGCTCCCAGACCCGTGCAGCCACCCGCCAAAAAGCAGAACACCCCCAAACAGGCAAAAAGCAACAATGGGCCTACCTTCAATTCAGTCCAAATACGCTCTGCAGCTAGGCCCTAACTCCCCTTTTCCACCATGGATTTCCTGCAAAAGAAGTGCAATCAACATTAGACTGTGCCAGCAGTGCTCCCAGACCCCAAACCCCACCCACAAAAACCTAGAAGCCCCCCAAACAGCCACCCAAAAACATGCAATACTGGTATATTCAAAACATGGCAAATTGCGCTGTTCACAAAATATTGCTATTTTCAGCACTTCCACTACTTCGATCCTCTTGAAACTCACCTGGACAGTCACTTGTTCCAGCGATTCACAAGAATCTCAGCAAGGCAGAACAAAATCAAACCACTGCACTCTTTGAAGAAGAAGAAGAAGAAGAAGGTCTACGACTAGTTTTCACTTAGTTTTCACCCAAACACACGCACCCGCAAAACACCCAAAGAGGCCAAAATTCTGCCAATTCTGGACCAAAGAACACCAAACCCCCTAAAACATTGCCAACATCATTATGAACGAGCCTGCATCGGGCCCGAGTCCTAGAATCAGCGTGAACCATACCAACTTAATCCCAAAAACCCTAGTAAATCGCACTGACTGAACCCTAAACCGTAGATATGCTTTGTCTGTCTGTGTCAAAGAGCCTAGGTATGCTACATCAGGAGGATGCTCCACTCAGTGGTGCCTGCCTTGACCGTCTGCATGGCCCTGCCGCAAGCATGTCCCAACAATCCGTTCCGCTCAAAAATTTGCGATTTTTCGATACTTTCGCGAGATTTGTGAAATACCGAAAAACAGCAAATTTTGCAAACATAACGGATGTTTGACCCAAGCTTGAGGTAGTGCCATGCAGAGGGTGAAGGCAGGCACCACTGAGTGAAGCAACCTGATGTAGCATACCTAGGGTCTTTGTCAGACAGACAAAGCATATCTAATTGTATGCAGCAAGCCACATAGCCCCAATTTGACATGAACTGCTGTCTGGAGTGGACTCTGCCTGGCATAACAACAACAGTACACTGCCTCGCCCTCGACCAATACATACCACGAATAGACAGACATGTAGTCCTGCTGTAGTACTTGTTGTAGACTGGTTTACCTGTTTGCCACTCAAGAATTGGCCATTGTTCTTCCGTAAATCGACGCTAATGATCCATCCATCCAAGTGAGTGACTATAAAGAAAAAAGATATATTATTTAATCAATCATCATGGTATATTGGCAAGTGAGTCCGCTCCAAGGTCATTTACATATTTTGTGAAATGCAATATAGTGGCCCCTGAATTTGAAGTACAATTTTAAGCAAACAAGGTAAAAAAAACAGAGATGTTGACATGAGGTACAATTACTGTGTGAAAGATTAAATAATAACTAAGACAAGACATATAAATCATCATCTCATGCACAAAAAACAAAACAGCAATTGGTTTCATCAGAGCCAGACAGCCATTGCTGTCCACTGCATGCCATCTTCTCAATTATTCATGACCTGTTCTACTTTTTGTCAACATCTTCAACGGAAAGTGAGGGCCCACAGGGCAGCCTCTCCTGTCAATATCAGAAGTAACTCTGTCAGCAATCAGCAGGCCTGATAGTCAGTCAGTAATTTCAGTCCCACTTGAGGGGACTCGTCGTAATCCATCCATCTGCCTTGAGGGAAATGGATAGGTGGAGTCTGGAGGAGGAGTACAAAGGAGCATGATTAAGTTGTGAACTTGTGAACCTCAGGAATGCAGACTGAGGTACCTTCAAATCAATAAGGAATATAAGATGAAGACAGTGCTGCTGATGGACTTGTTGTGATTAGGTGATTAGAGTTTTGTTGTGGTAAAAGTTGCAAAACAAAGAAAGACACACAGGAATAAAAGTGAATAAGGACGAAAAAAAGGAAGTCATTTTCAGGACTCGGTGTCAGGGAAGTAGAGCTCGTCCCCAAACTCCATGAATTGAGACGGGAGTAGGTCAGGTAACAGAGAAGAACTTCCGTCGCCTAAGTCACTGTCCTCGTGTTCCTGCGTGCATTCACGTACTTTGTAATCTTGATCAGTGTTAACCTCTCCACATTTTTGGCCGAGAGGCGGGTCCTTTTTGAAGTTACAATGGCACCAGCAGCACTGAAAACACATTCAGAAGGCACGCTTGCGAGTGGGCAAGACAAATAATTTATAGCCAGGTTGGCGATCAGTGGCCATAGATCCATTTTCCTGTACCAATACAGCAATGGGTTCGTATTAGCAAAGACCTGTGTTGGCTCATCCAGATAGGCCTGCACCATCAACTCAAGGTTCTCCACGGTTGCTCCACTTTGCGTACCATCTGTGGCCTTCTCAGCACTGGAACAAAGAAACCCTTTATGAGTTAGCCAATCCGCTTCCGACAATATTATGGCTGGGCCTGGTGCAGGTGAGGATGATGATACGGTTGTTGCTGGTGTCGTTAACGGCTGTGAGGGAAAGTGACTCCCTTTGCCCACAGATTCAGAAGTGGAACTTGACGCTGGATGGCCTGCTGATTCAGTTGGACTTCTGACGGCTCCTTGAATTTTTTGCCGATCTTTTTCGAACCGACTGGCTGACACAGCTAGCCAATGTTTGTACTTTGAAACATCTGCTTCATCAAAAGGAATGAATGCTTTGCTGGCCACTGCCTTTTTGTACCGTGGATCCAGAATAGTGGCACAAATGTAATGTTGTTCTGTACGTATGTTTTGAAGCCTTTCATTGGCAACTAGGCAGCTTAATAAGTTCTCCGCCAACCGATATGCATCTTGCTTTCCAACATCATCTCTGAACGTTGAAGACACGTCCTTCAGTTGGTGCTCTAGCATGACCAACAATGGGATAGCTTTGCTCAAAGAACAGTCCTCCCTGCTGACTTCAAGCGTGAAGACCTCAAAAGGACGAAGCATGTCTGTCAGGCTTTTAACTAGCTTCCATTCCTCCAACTCTAGCCTATTGTCTTTATGATCAGAACCTAGTTTAAAGACATAGTCATTGATTACCATGCACTGCTCAGACAGACGCTCAAGCATGTAAAAGGTTGAGTTCCAACGTGTTGCCACCTCCTGGATGAGTCCTTTGACTGGCACTTTACGTTCATGTTGAATGCTCCTCAGCTCCTTCCGGGCCTTAAAAGAATGGCTGAAATGTGTGCAGATTTGTCGGCAGGTGGTCAGTAACTTTTTGACTGTGTTTTCAGTTTTCAAGAAATCTTGCACAACCAGGTTTATACAGTGCGCCAAACACGGCACTCTGAAATATTGACCCTCCTGCATGGCCTTAACTATATTACTGGCATTATCCGTGGAAACATAACCAACTATGCAATTTCTTGAGACCTTACTGTTAAACTCCTCCAAAATGTTTTTTGCAGTGTGAGTTTTCTCCATGGCAAACATGGCTAATGTTGCATGTTTCCGAGTAGCTTGAAAAACTGTGTCTAGTTCAACAACTGCACTTCACTTGTCCCTAACCCCTGCCAAAGACCCTGCAAAAGAGACCCAGTGTGCAGTGATGCACATGTAATCAAGGGCTTGGCAACTGGTCCACATGTCTGTTGTCAAGTGGATAGTGTGAACAGCACTCTTCTGCAAAGCTGCCCCAATCACCTCCAGCACATCTTGATGTAGTGCTGGAACCGCAACTCTGGCAAAATAGGACCGGCTAGGAACCTTCCATTTAGGGCAGACTGTTGCCAATAATTCTCGAAACCCCACCCCTTCCACGAAAGAAAAAGGGAGAAGGTCCAGCGCTTTGGGTGGTTGCGTTCAAATGACGCCTCCGACCACAACATTTAGCGAATGGTGGGCTGGATCATTTTACGTGATGATGATGATGATGATGATGATGACGTCTTCAAACCAGTTAGGCCCATTGATGTAGTTTTTCGCATAGGTGTCTGTCCCACACTCTTAGTGTGCCTCATAGATGTTGCAGGGGTAGAGGGTGTGGGTGATACCACTGCAGTGCCGCTGCCAGCAGAACTGGGTGTACCAGAAAAAATGTCTGTCGCTTCTCCACTTCCCCCCTGCACAATCAGCCTCTCGTCATCATCAGATGCAATATCAAGGGATACATTTGGATTTGTTTTTCTTTTGCCTTCCTCGATCTTCCTCATGTGTGCTTCCCAAATGATAGTGTGGTGTTGCTTGAGATGACCTCTCTGTAATGTAATGTAATGTAATGTAATGTAAGGGACATTTCTACCGCGCGACTTTCACTCCAAGGAGTATCTTGGCGCTCACACAACTCAGATGGAGGAGTTGGAAGGGAAAAGGGTGTCCTGAGTTCTACACAAACATTACACTAAGGTCCTACAGGTGGCGTCAGGCAAAGAGAAAATCCAAGTTTTTAAAGCCTTCCTGAAGGGGGCTTCTTGAGAAAAAGACAACAAGAAAAGAGGAAGTTTGTTCCAGGCTTTAGTTCCCAATACAAAAAGGGATTTGCCACCCTTTGTGGCCAGCTTGAAGTGAGGGGGAGTAAGTAAGTTCTGGCTCGCAGATCTCAGACAGCGCGTTGGATGGTATCTTTTAAACCCGTTGCATAAATAGGTTGGGCCTCGTTGGTGAAATGCCCTAAAGGTGATTAAAAGAAGTTTAAACAAGATTCTTTTACCTATTGGCAGCCAATGAAGGGTGTTTAAAGCTGCTGAGGCTGATGACTTACGGGGCAGACGCAGTACAAGGCGGGTTGCCGCATTTTGGACCATCTGTAATTTGTGGAGAACGGTTTTGTTAGCTCCAACGTATAGTCCATTACAATAGTCCAGCCTAGAACTTATTAAGGCCACTGCGACTGTTTTCCTCGCTGATAGTGGGAGAAGATCAAAGAACTTCCTTAGTGCTTTTATGATCTGAAAGCACATGGCTGCTACTGCTACAGCCTGGGGTTTAAAAGATAAATGGTTGTCGAATTTAATGCCCAAATTGCGGGCGGATGCAATTGTATTGGGGGGCACTTCGGCATCCGCTGGCCAGCACACTGTTGGGGAAAAAAGATTGTGATTCCCTATGGGTAGGATTTCGGTTTTTCCGGGGTTGCACTTTAAATGGTTGTTCGTCATCCATTTAAAAGTTTCTGCAAGACAGTCCTTAAGATCTTCCTCGGCACCTGGCCGCTCCCTATCCAACACCAGTATCAGTTGGGTGTCGTCAGCGTATGAGATAGAACTGATCTTGAATGACGCGATCAGTTTCATCAGTGGTACCATATATAGGTTAAAAAGAACAGGGCTCAAGCTAGAGCCCTGAGGAACCCCTGAGCTGACGTCTTTAGCCTCAGACTGATATGGGCCTAGCACTGTTATTTGGCGTCTGTTGGTAAGGAAGTTCCTACACCAAGCCAAAACCTGTCCTCCTACCCCTGCGGCAGCCAACCGGTCCACTAAGATGTTATGTGAAACCGTATCGAAGGCTGCCGACAGGTCAAGTAGGATAAGGACAGCCTTCTTTCCTTGATCCATTGCTGCCCTTAATGTTTCTGCAGTGTAGAGTAAGGCTGATTCGGTAGAATGTTCTGACCGAAATCCTGACTGATTAGGATGGAGAACGTTATTCTTCTCCAAAAAGTTAGTCAGTTGACTATTGACAAACTTTTCAGTCAGCTTGAATAGAATGGGTAACAAGGAAATCGGGCGCAGGTTGGAGAGGGTAGTAGGATCGGCAAGGGCCTTTTTTTGGAGAGGCTTAACAGCTGCAAGTTTCCAATCGTTAGGGATACTTGCCGTGGTTAGAGAGGAATTAATGATCTTGTTAATCATTGGATTAACCATCTCTATTAGAAGATGCAACACCGGAGGGGGACAGGGATCGAAAGGGGATCCCGATTTGCTGGCTAAGATCGCTTTAGCAGTTTCCTCCAAGGATACTGGGGCGAAATCATCAAAGCAGGGGGAAGATATTGTCTCTACTATCTCTTCAACATCCATCGTTGCAGTGGCTCCTGATGGAAAGGTCTTCGTGATAGCCAGGATTTTATTATCGAAATAATCAGATATCGCGTTACAGAGATCTTGCGATGGAGGAATCTCTTGCGATAGAGCTGAAGGATTCATGAAATCCTTAACAATCTTAAAGATTGCTTTTTGTTCCTGGCCTGCCGTAGATATGGCTTGTAGATAGTGTGTTTTTTTTGCTGATTTTATTCCTGCATGGTACTTCCGTCTCGCTGCTATATAGATGTTACGTGCAGCGGTGTCGTAATTTCGACGCCACCTCCGTTCCAGTGTTTTAACTTCGCCTAGTTCAAGCTTTAGGGTTGTTGAAAACCAAGGGGCATTCTTTTTAGTCTTCCTGGGTTTAAGGTTCTCACTTCTGGATGATTTTAGCAAAGTACCCGCTCCAGCAATCCAGTCACAGAAGGTCTGATTGTCTGTCGAGGTAAGATCGACTAGGACTGGCATACTATTATTAAGTTTCTCAATAATGTCAGGTCCGCTGGCTAGTGCCTTCCAATCCGGGATGGTTTTAGAATGAAGTTTATCATTACACTTTGAAGGGTTTATAGTGGGTTTCAAAATCCCAGCTATGTTAAAAGGGATTAAAAAATGATCTGTCCATACCTGAGGACAAGGGGATTTAGCTGTCAGGCTAGGATAATTGGAGCAGATGCAATCTAATAGATGTCCTGCCTGGTGGGTGGGTTCCCGGTTCACAAGAGTAAGGCCCAGCACTTCAATTATATCCATAAAACAGCTAAGGATCGTTTGGGGACTCAAGATGCAAGTTAAGGTCACCCAGTACAGAAAAATTGGAAAACCTGAGTGTTAAGTCACTCAGCGCATCGCCTACAGTATCCAAAAATTTTGAAGGAGGGCCCGGGGGGGGCGATAGATAAGGACCCCAGAGAAAACAAAAGAATCATGGATTTCCAAGGAGAATACTAGTGCTTCTGCCTCTTTTATTTCCTTCAGTTCTTGAATGGAACATTTAAAGGTATTTCGATAAATAATTGCAAGACCTCCTCCCCGTTGTCCATGTCTATCCAAACGCTGGATAAGGAAGTTATGAGGCAGGGCTATGGCTAGGGCAGGATTAGACCACGGTTTTAGCCACGTTTCTGTGACCAAAAGCCAGTCCAGATGAGATCATAAATGTTCTGAGCATTTTTCGCTAAAGAGCGTGCATTAATTAAACCACCCCGCACTAAAATAGCGTCTGTGGGTGTCTCTATTGAAGGTTCAGGACTTAATATCGTGTGACAATGGGCACAGCAAACAGGGCCATGCCAACTTTGCGGAAGTATGGCACAATTACAAGGTACTTGGGGCCCTTGAAAAGATAACAAAAAGTCACGTGACATACCTGAATCTAAGAATTACAAGTGGACAGCAATAAGTTGCTCAGAATCTCCCGCCTCTCACGCCTCCTTAGCGCTGACGGGCGCAGACGGGCCGACTCTGGCTTGACTCAGGCGCGAGTCAGGCGCTTCCGCTGTGCGTCACCGCTGCGCGGTAGGGGTGAGCATTAAGTAGAGGCTCACCTGATGTCCTATCTGAGCACTAGAGCGCTCAGGCAAGTGGCACGCTGAAAGTCCCAAACACCCCCAAGATGGCGGCAAGGCGCCTCGAGTGGCAGTGAGAAAAACGAATTAAGTCCGCTCTACAAGCGGTGGGGGCACAATTATAATGCAGGTATGTGGGCGCGATAATAGGCTTTAAAATCAGGGGCTAAGAACACAAAATATAACAAAGATGAAAAAGCGGTATTATTTCAAATTGAATTAGCGCTACACGCCTAGTCACACGCTAGCAATAACGCGCGTTCAGAAATAAGGTACACCTTTCCCAAAGGTCGGGAAACTCAAGGTGCTCGCCTTAAGTAGAGGCTCACCTGATGTCCTATCTGAGCACTAGAGCGCTCAGGCAAGTGGCACGCTGAAAGTCCCAAACACCCCCAAGATTGCGGCAAGGCGCCTCGAGTGGCAGTGAGAAAAACGAATTAAGTCCGCTCTACAAGCGGTGGGGGCACAATTATAATGCAGGTATGTGGGCGCGATAATAGGCTTTAAAATCAGGGGCTAAGAACACAAAATATAACAAAGATGAAAAAAGCGGTATTATTTAAAATTGAATTAGCGCTACACGCCTAGTCACACGCTAGCAATAACGCGCGTTCAGAAATAAGGTACACCTTTCCCAAAGGTCGGGCAACTCAAGGTGCTCGCCTTAAGTAGAGGCTCACCTGATGTCCTATCTGAGCACTAGAGCGCTCAGGCAAGTGGCACGCTGAAAGTCCCAAACACCCCCAAGTTGGCGGCAAGGCGCCTCGAGTGGCAGTGAGAAAAACGAATTAAGTCCGCTCTACAAGCGTTGGGGGCACAATTATAATGCAGGTATGTGGGCGCGATAATAGGCTTTAAAATCAGGGGCTAAGAACACAAAATATAACAAAGATGAAAAAAGCGGTATTATTTAAAATTGAATTAGCGCTACACGCCTAGTCACACGCTAGCAATAACGCGCATTCAGAAATAAGGTACACCTTTCCCAGGTCTCCGGTACCATAGTTGGTACCAAGCTTACCCCGACTAACTAATGTTTTACAAATCGAACAAACAACCATGTTTTCTGCCCTTTGGCTAACAGTAAAGAAGTCCCAAACTGGTGATGTCTGCTGAAGGTCGAGGTGCTACTTTGACTTTCAATGCCAGATGAAGTGGAGGATGGGTGTGGCTGAATTAGTTTCTGTTGTTCACTTACAGTACCACTACTTGAGGTCGAGCTGGATGGAGGTCCATTCCGGCCCTTCTGACTAAAAAAGATGGAAGCTGTAGGTCGTGTTGGTGTTGTAGTTAACGGTGGTGGTACCAGTGCCACGCCGCCCATATCCCGCTCAGCAGCCATTCGGGACAGGGTGTAAATGTCTGTCTGCTGCATGCCTGCTGGGGCTGGAGTGATGACTGTGATGACTGGGTCATCGTCAGACTGTTCATCAGCAGCAGAAGACATCACTTCTTGTTCGTCGTCATCACCCATAAGTGGAAGCTTTGCGGGAGCCTTCCTTTTAGGCTTAGCTACCTTTGTCGGCTCATGGCGTGACTCACTCTCAGACTGCATGGCTGGGTTCCAATCATGATCAAGGTCATCAGAAGGAAGGGGGCTTGAAGAGGAACTTGTAGTAGTAGTAGTATCCTTCCTTGACCTTTTTCTTGCTGGGGATCTGGAAGACAATGGATAATCATCATCAGGATGAGTGGCTTCCTCGGATGATACCTCCTCTTGAATATCAATTTCCTGATGTGCCCCTACTTCTGGAGGAACAAACGTTGAAGGCAGTTGCGCCGCTCCATGAACCTCTAGTTGCACCTCTCCATGCACCTGTCCATGCGCCTCTCCTTGCGCCTCTACTTGCGCCTCTACTTGCGCCTCTCCTTGGGGCAATACTTGCGCCTCTCCTTGCGGCTCTACTTCTGCCTCTACTTGCCCATGTACTTGCGCTTGTACTAGTTGCACGTGTAGTTGTCGTTGCGGCTGTGGTTGTTGAACACTCGTCAGCTGAGTTTCACCCGGCGTTGACTGGATGGTACTTTCTTGTGATGAGCCAACATCACTAGTCGATGGTGATTGAACAACCAAAGTGGCTGCCGTAGCAGCACTCATAGTCTTGGACCTAAGTTTGCGTGGTGGCACTAAGCCCAATTAAGCGGAGGTGCTGCTTCCAGCTTGGTCCCCGGCGGACACCGCTGCTGCTGCAGGCGTAGTTTTTTTTTCCCCAAAAAGGTGTCGGTGGGCACACCAGTCTCCTTGGTAGGTGGTGCCACTTGCTTCTTCTGCTCCTTCTTACTGGCAGTGGCACTGGAAACTTTTTTCGCTGAGGCGCTACAGCCAACTTTCTTTGGGGCCATCTTCTTAAGATGTCAGAACAGCAGGCCGCAGTTGCACGAGTTGCAGAGTTGTCTTGTCTGTGGCCACACGTGACGTCACGTGACGTTGTGCTGCACACACCGCTGCAGGACTTCTTCCTGGCACTGGTGGTTCTCTTGTGCACCTAAAAGCAATGGAAGACAGAGGAACATCAGTTATACACCCCAAAAAGTCGAAAAACACTCATAAATCACCACAATCCAATGCCATCCATGCCCTCAATGATGTTTAAATTCAAGACACCCCACAGAAAGACTTGGTCCATGCACCACTGAGTACCAGCCCTCAAAA
Source organism: Lissotriton helveticus (assembly GCF_964261635.1). Lineage (NCBI taxonomy): Eukaryota > Metazoa > Chordata > Amphibia > Caudata > Salamandridae > Lissotriton > Lissotriton helveticus. The sequence continues at coordinate 1,836,993,418 of NC_136068.1, read as the reverse complement.
TGGCCCCCACCCACATGGCCAGGCCCCAACAACACTGAGTACCCCTGGGCATAATGGATGAAAGCAAGGCAAAATGGGTGCAGGCCTGAGCACACTGCCTGCCTTCAAAATGGCACCTTGACCCCCACCACATGGCCAGGCCCTGCCTGTACCAGCCCTCAAAATGGCCCCCACCCACATGGCCAGGCCCCAACAACACCCCAAAAAATCGAAAAACACATAAAAATCACCACAATCCAATGCCATCCATGCCCTCAATGATGTTTACATTCAAGACACCCCACAGAAAGACTTGCTCCATGCCCCACTGAGTACCCCTGGGCATAATGGATGAAAGCAAGGCAAAATGGGTGCAGGCCTGAGCACAATGCCTGCCTTCAAAATGGCCCCTTGACCCCCACCACATGGCCAGGCCCTGCCTGTACCAGCCCGCAAAATGGCCCCCACCCACATGGCCAGGCCCCAACAACACCCCCAAAAATCGGAAAACACATAAAAATCACCACAATCCAATGCCATCCATGCCCTCAATGATGTTTACATTCAAGACACCCCACAGAAAGACTTGGTCCATGCACCACTGAGTACCCCCGGGCATAATGGATTAAAGCAATGCAAAATGGGTGCAGGCCTCAGCACACTGCCTGCCTTCAAAATGACCCCTTGACCCCCACCACATGGCCAGGCTCTGCCTGTACCAGCCCTCAAAATGGCCCCCACCCACATGGCCAGGCACCCAACAACACCCCAGAAAATTGAAAAACACATAAAAATCACCACAATCCAATGCCATCCATGCCCTCAATGATGTTTACATTCAAGACACCCCACAGAAAGACTTGGTCCATGCACCACTGAGTACCCCTGGGCATAATGGATGAAAGCAAGGCAAAATGGGTGCAGGCCTGAGCACAATGCCTGCCTTCAAAATGGCCCCTCGAACCCCCACCACATGACCAGGCCCTGCCTGTACCAGCCCTCAAAATGGCCCCCACCCACATGGGCAGGCCCCAACAACACCCCAAAAAATCGAAAAACACATATAAATCACCACAATCCAATGCCATCCATGCCCTCAATGATGTTTACATTCAAGACACCCCACAGAAAGACTTGGTCCATGCACCACTGAGTACCCCTGGGCATAATGGACGATGGGTGCAGGCCTGAGCACACTGCCTGCCTTCAAAATGGCCCCTTGACCCCCAACACATGGCCAGGCCCTGCCTGTACCAGCCCTCAAAATGGCCCCCACCCACATGGCCAGGCCCCAACAACACCACAAAAATTGAAAAACACATAAAAATCACCACAATCCAATGCCATCCATGCCCTCAATGATGTTTACATTCAAGACACCACACAGAAAGACTTGGTACATGCACCACTGAGTACCCCTGGGCATAATGGATGAAAGCAAGGCAAAATGGGTGCAGGCCTGAGTACAATTCCTGCCTTCAAAATGGCCCCTTGACCCCCACCACATGGCCAGGCCCTGCCTGTACCAGCCCTCAAAATGGCCCCCACCCACATGGCCAGGCCCCAACAACACCCCAAAAAATTGAAAAACACATAAAAATCACCACAATCCAATACCATCCATGCCCTCAATGATGTTTACATTCAAGACACCCCACAGAAAGACTTGGTCCATGCACCACTCACTACCCCTGGGCCTACTGGCTAGTGAGGCTTTACAGGCACCCCAAAATAAAAAAATAAAAAAACAACATATAACAGTGAGCTAAAATTCCATGACATAAATGAGAATTAAGTTTTTAAAAAATCACAGAAACAGTTGTATCATGCACCCATGACTAACCCTGGGCCTACTGGATACTGTGGCTAGCTACCCACCACAATATATATTTTGTTAAAGTTGTGGAAAAAGTTTTAGAACTGGAGTTGCCTCAACTGCAATGCCCCAAACAAACAACACCAACTTACTTGTAAAATCTCAAGTCCAAAAGTCATCCAAACTCCAAAGTCCAAAAAGTCCTCAAATACAAATATCCACCAGCAGCCACAAAAAGTAATCCTTCCAGCTCCACAGCCAAATGAAAAGTGACCAGGACATGGACAAAGCACTGGGAGGAGCCGGGGAACAGCCTTTACGACGCGGCTGTTACACCGCGTGCCGTTACAACGCGGTTGTTTCAACGCAAGTCGTTACCACGACTTGCGCTGGAGGGCGCTGCAGGACAAGGAATTTTTTATTTTACTATCCAACACCTTCCCTACTGTACGTAGTCTGGTGTTGGAATAGTAAATTAAAAAATTCCTAAGTCCGCACCCCCTCCAATGCAAGTCGTGGTACCGACTTGCGTTGAAAAAGCCGCGTTGTAACGGCACGCGGTGTAAAAGCACGCGTCGTAAAGCCGTACAACCGGAGGAGCCTGCTGGACAGGAACAGGAAGTTGGAGACTCTGGGGCACTTCCTACCTCCCACACCACCCCAAAAAATGGACTCCTGCACCAAAAAGTGCAGCCAAATGTCAATCTGAGGAGTTATTCTGATCAAAATCATCATTTTCACAAGGTTTATGCTTCCTGCGGTGGATTTCTTCTGCAGAATTGCAATTTTTGCAATTTCGGGAACGCGAGCTGTTCAAACCTCCCGCCGGAAGTCAGCTGCGCGCCGTCGCGGGTCTTTATGACGTACTCGCGTTGTCAAACTCTCGCCGTGCAAGATGGCAAGCCGCGATAACGTAATTGCGTTCGAAAAACTCTCGCGCGATCACGCAGCAAGATCGAAAATGGCGCAGCACACGCAAAACCGGGAGAAAAACAACTCGGCAGGCTCAGAGTCAACGCCGCGCGCGCGATATTGTATTTTTCAAGCGCGACCAGGTAAAATAATTCGTAGCTTGCGAATTTGCGGATTATTGGGTAAATTCGCGCAATTCGCGAAATCGTCAATAATCTGCAAATTCACCCGCGAAACGGATTTTACGCCCACGCTTAGTCCAGTTCTCCTGCCGCTGGCAGCTGCACCCCCCCTCTTTGTTCCCCTTTTCCCTCTCTTTCTGTCTTGCTTCTCTTTAGTTAGCTAAAACTATAGACTTCAAGAAACGGGTATTACCCTCTCTTTCCTCCTTTCGTTTATTTGCTCCCCTTTGAAATGGATACAAAAAAGGAAAACATTTTTGATGGAAACATTGTCTTTTACGCACATTTTTCAAAATCTAAGTGCAGTCTCGGGGTGGAGAGAAATAAAACTTTCCAAACATTAAAAATAGATAACCAACTAATTAAAGCAAGACAGAGTGGTTGCAAGGTGACCATATTGATGTATTCCAACCTACACACATTAGCGCCACTTTACAGTGTTTGCCAGTGAAGCGCTACTTTTGTTTTCTCCTCTCTCTTTCAACATTGTTTTCCCCTGGTGGGAAAGTGCACCTTTCCTGGAGGTACTGAAATACCTGTTTGATGGGTGAATTGGAAAACAAAATGAGTACAGCGGCTTTGTGTTCACAAATGTGGTTTCTTTAAACCACACTGCCTATGTTTTGAAAAGATATATGCAATGGGCACTGAAACAGGTCCCTTCCGGGCCCTGTAGTCATGGACTTAACTTTTTATGTTAAAGCACTGACTAATTTCTGAATAATGAGTGTAAAAGGAAAAAGGTAACCATGTTGTTCCTGCTTACATTTCACATGATTTACTTAATCTTACATTCCCTATGAGTATTTGCTTTTTCTAAATGTTGTTAATTTTTTTTAGGCAGCATATTGCTCTTGTCTAGTGCACAATTTGAATTAAGTCACATCCAGTTGTTTATAGCGGGTCAGTGCAGTGCAAGTTCTCTAAGTGGGACAGTATGGTGTTCAGTGGGGGACAGGATGTGGCACTATGGTCAGAGCTGCTGGATTTGGAACTGGGGAACCAGGTTCAGCCTTAATGACCAGGCTCCAAGACCACTCTCCTGAGGGAGCACATTGAATGCAAGACCTTAGAAGACCTGGAGTCACAGCACCAGCAGGTGGACCCTAGCGGTGGCAGTTGTGGGTTGACCTTGAAGGGCAGTCCACCAAAATCCATGAAGTTCACCTCCAGTCTTGCGGGCAGGACTATTAAGCAGCACACCATGGAGTGACAGTGACTCTGCCACTGAGGTCACAGGACCCTTGAGCAGGGTGCTCTAGGGCAATGTGACCACACTGGTGCTGACTTCAGGTGGGGGCGTTGTGTTTGTAAGCATAATATGGTTTTAAAAGCACTTGCTGCCTTCTTCCTGGCCTCCAACAATGATAATGTTATGATAACTCCGGTGAATAATGTTCTTAGTAGAGAGAGATGGTGTTTTATCTAGTGGAAGTTTTGACTCATGGAAAGGAATCTCAGTGGGTTAACGTACCTGCCGCTAAGAACATGTATGATGCAGTCACAAAGTGCACATAATGTAAATAGGTCAGTGGGTTCCTGCTTTTGTCAGAGAGACCCTATTGTTACTTGCCGTTAATAAATTAAAATCCTAACATAAAACAGTGAGCTATTAACTGTCATGTAAGAGCTGCATGCAAATTGCAAGGTATAAACTAGAGCGTTATGGTTTTTCCCCAGTCTTTGATTATCCTAAGGTTGCAAAAAAGGTTCATTTGGATAGAAATCAATTGTGATTATTAAAGAGAACCCCCAACCATGGTGCAAATATGGCAAAGCCATAGTTATGTGGAAAATATTTAGCAAACTAGGATAAGGATAATTTGCCATTCATGTTTGAACTGCTCTTGTTGGAAAAAGGGAGGAGAAGTGCTGTAGACAAAAACTCCATGGCGGGGAGACAAATGGCATGCGATTCCATTTTTTAGGATATATGAGACATTCTGGGATTGTAAACGTATCCCACTTTGTGAATGTATTTTCAGGTCAATAACTCCTATTAAACCTTAAATAAACATGTGTATTTATCGGTTAAATTAGTAAAATGGGAAAAAATACAAAAAGGTGGGTTATTTGGCTCTTTCTGCCACACTTCTGACTCTGCCCACTGACCAATCCACTGGTTATTCCTGCCCTTTGATGCTCCGCCCACAGTTCCCCTACTTTTTTCCCCCACTTCGACCACTGAGTCACTCACTTTACAAACGCCAGCTGCGCAGGCACGATTCAGACTCTCAGGCTCAGCAGCAGCTCAGTGGTGTCCTACAGGCCCAGCGGCCACTGCGGTCAGTCCATGGGGTTGGGTCCACTCCGGTTGCGGGCATCGTTCTCATTATTTTCAGCAAATGTTACTGTGGTGCGACCAGCCCTGGCATTACCACTGGCTGCAGCCATGGGCGTAGGAAGTGTGGGGGAAACGGGGGATATATCCCCCCCAGATTTTGGAGTGGGGGGACACGGGGGACAAGGGTGGGGGGGACGAGGGGACAAAAGAATTTCCCCCCTCTCTCCTGTCTGTGGCAGGGCCATTAGCGAGTGAAAGTGCTACCTAATGGCCCTGCACTTGACCTGCCTGGAGTCAAAGAGGCCACCCGCCCTCTGCCCTTTGTTATGCTGCAGGAAGGCTAGGCGTTCTGGGAAGGGCAGAGAAGGGGAAAAAACTGTCTCTTTTCCTTCATACCCATTTCTGTCTCTGTCTCGCTCCTGCTTAAGTTCTGATTTCAAGAGCTCTTATGTACTCTCTCTTGCATCACCTTTTCTTTATTTGTTTCTCTGTGAAATGGATCCAAAATAGGCAGACACTTTGGCTGGATATTTCCTCATTTACTGATCGTTTTATAATTCCAAAGAAAAACCTCCGGACGGAGAGAAAAAAAATGAAATGCCTAAATTAAGCAATACAGAGTGGTCAGCAGACAGGCCAGATTGTTATTTACATCCACACATATTAAAACCACTTTACAGAGTTTGCCAGTGAAATCGCTTTCTTTTTTTCTTCTTTCTTTGAACAACATTGTTTTCCCATGGTGGGGAAGTGAACCATTCCTAAAGGGACTGCAATACCTGGTTGATGGGTGAAGTGGAAATGTTTAATACAATCGTTTTCAACTGTTTTAATTATTTTAGCTTATAAAATGTGTACTGTGGCTCTGTGTTAAGGGATGTGATTTTTTTTTTAAAACCAAACTGCTTACATTTTGAAAGGATATAAGCAATGGATATTGAAACGGGTCCCTTCCTGGTCCTGTAGCCATGTCCTGAATTTTTCAGGAAAAATCACTTAAATTTCTGAATAATGAGTTTAAATCTGTTAAGGTAACCATATTGTTCGTGAATACATTTCAAATGATTTGCTTATTCTTGCATTCCTTATCAGTGTTTGCTTTTTTCAGGGTGTTCTTCATTTTTTTTCAGGCAGCATTTTACTGTTGTCTAGTGCATAATTTGAATTTAGTTGAAGCACAATTGAGTTGTAGCTGAAGGCAGTGCAAGTTTCTCTCAGTGGGGCACTATGGTGTTCAGTGTGGGAGAGGATGTGGCACTCTGGCCAGAGCTGCAGAATTTGGAACTGGCGCACCATTTTCAGCCTTCATGACCAGTCCACCAGACCGCACTCCTGACCGAGCTCATTCCGATGCTACACCTTAGAAGGCCCGATAGACCTTAGAAGCCCTGGTGTCTTATCACCAGCAGGTGGACCCTAACGGTGGCAAGTGTGAGTTAACCTTGAAGGCCTGTCCACCACAATCCATACTGCAGTTCACCTCCAGTCTTGCGAGCAGGCATACGAAGAAGCACACCCTAGATTGACAGCGACTGTCACTGAGGTCCCAAGATCCTTGAGGCCAGTCCACCGCATCCATTAGTACCTCCATTGGCCTTTTTCAGCAGTAGTGGTGCAACTTACCAGGGGTTGGCAATGTATGATTTGCATGCACACCAAACTTAGGGGGTGATTATAAGGGCGGTGTAACCGCCACATCACCCCGTCAGTGGTTGTCCCACCGCCATCAGTGACTGCATCTACGCCAACCATATTACAATGGCGGGTGGTTCGCTGGTGGTCGGAAAGACCAACCGGCACGCACCCGACTGGCTCCTTGAGCCCGCCAGTGCGGAGGAGGGGCTTGTAGTTCCTACAATGCTGGTGGTACCTACCAGGCACCACAGTAAGGATTACGATACCCCTTACCCACCAGCCGATCCATGGCAGTTCACCCACCATGAGATTTTGGTGGAAAGGGACATTGGAGGCCGATAGTGGGCCCCTTTCCCCCAGCCCCCAGACATGGGACCTGGGGGTCATCTAAGAAGCCCCCCTACATATCACTGCACCATGTAGCAGGCACTGCATTGTGCCTGCCACGTAGTGCAGTGATATATGTAACATGTCAGTTTTTACATTGCGGCAGATGATGCAGCCAGCAGCACCTGTTGCAATTTAAAAGATAGGCACGGCGAACGCCATAGTGGCGGTCGCATTGTAATGCCTATCGTGCGGCCGCCACCTTGAAGGCCACCGAACCCATTCCCTGATTCGATGGCGGATGGACTGAAGTCCACCTGCCTTCGTAATCAGCCCCTAAGTTTGAAAACTTCATGGTATCTGCTTCATGCACAAGACACACACATGTGCAGCCTTCTTTCGGGCCACTGGAGTCCTGACCTTTGGGACTTTTAATAGATGTTTATTTGATGAACATAAAGTCCTTCCCGGGCAGTAGCCCTGGAGTTTTCTCTGAAGGTACTTTGGTCCCTGTCCGTTTATGGACTTGTGCACTAGGCAGCAGATCTTAAATTTGATGCGCTTTCTTATTGAGAGCCAGTGAAGAGTCCTGAGGCACGGAGCTGAAGGAGTGCGGGGAGAAAGGTCAAGAATCAGCCTTGCTGCAGAGTTTTGCAGGGTCTGAAGTTTGTTAAGAGACCTTCGTTCATATCAGCCAGTAGTGCGTTCCCATAATCAAGGCGACTGATTATGAGGCCCTGGATGAGGGGTTTCCGGGAAGCGAGTGGAATCCACTTGAAGATTTTTCTAAGGCTTCTCATTTGCCCAATGCTGGTGTGAACCACTTTGTTTATGTGTTGGGACAGGGTCAGTTTGTCATCGATGATGATTCCCAAATTCCTTGCTGAATTTTTTGGAGCTGGGCAAGGGCCTAGGGATGATGGCCACCACTCTTCCGACCAGTCAACCTTTGCAAAGGGCCCTGCACTTCACAGAACATAAGTCACATTTCTTTTAGTAATTTTTGATCCGTTTGAGCTACAAAATTGTTTTGGGTCAAATTGTTAGATTATGCAGCAGATGATTTATTATGTGGTAAATATGACACAGCCATAGTTAAGTTGAAAACATTTTTCCACTTAACTTAATTTTGCCCCAACATTGTAGTTGATCAATTTATAAGTTCCCCAAACCCAAAAGTCGAGTTTGGGCACAGTTTGCATTTTAAAATCAGTCCTACAACACAGGGCTACTTTTAAACTGACCTCAGGCTTCAGCAGTGCACACATGCAAACACAGAAAGGGCTGCTGGCCTCTAAACTGCCATGCCCTATTATATTCTAGGGACTTAAAGGTAGTTCTAATCTCCCTGCCCTATTATGAACTAGGGCCTTATAGGAGAGGTCATGCCAACCATAGGGGTACCCTAATCCATAGTGCACCCTAGTGTATGTAGGTGTTTCACAGTATCTTTAAGTGTCTCTTTCAAAATAGCACTGGCCCTGTGCCTGTTCAGGCAGAGGCCAGGGTCAGTCAGAGTCAGGTACCATCAGTACCAGTCAGCAAAACGTTGAGGAGGGCACAGGATGGCTTTACAACACTAAAGAAGCACAAACTCAGAATTTAAAACATAACACCATGGTTGGGGGGTTTTCTTTAATAATCAGAATTGATTTCTATCCTAATGAACCCATTTTCCAACTTTAGGATAAGGAAAGACTGGGGAAAAATCATAATGTTCTAATCTATACCTTGAAGTTTTCATGCAGCTCTTTAATGACGGTTAATAGCTCACTTTTTCAATGTTAGGATTTTAACTTATAAACTGCAAATACTAAAAGAATCTCTCAGACAAAAGCAGTAACTCACTGACCAATTTACATGATATGCATTTTGTGATCTGCGTGCTACACATTCTTTGCAGCAGGCATATTAACCCAATGTGTCTACCTTACCAAGAGTCAAAACTTCCACTAGACAAACCTCCGATCTCTCTCAATAAAGAACATTAATCACCAAAGTTATCTTCACATTTTTATTGTTGCCTGAAAATTGCTGGAGACCAGGAATGCATCAGCAGGTACTTTTCAAATCATAATGCACTTACAAACACGACGCCCCCACCCTAAGTCAGCGACCTATGTTTGCTTGGTGCAGCAAGATTCATATACATGTTTCTTTAACATTTGGTCTGATTACTATATGAATGTAAATAACAATAAAGCATACATGAAAACTGTGACAACATGCCTGCTTTTCTCAATATTTCACTTCGAAAGTATGCGATTGTATTTGTTTAACAGGCGGTGATTTGTAAAGGGTCACTGGGAAGTCGAAAAGGTTGTCCCTGTCCCCCCCAGAATGTTAGTGTCTCTTACGCCCCTAGCTGCAGCCTCCCACAACTTAATTTCATGAACTGCAGCCTCCCACTTCAGCCACTGTTCTCTCTCCTGACCTCAGTCATCATTTTGCCCTACACAATAATGTTCCTACACGTTTATGTGTTTTTTATTCGTGCAGTTCTCAGCAGTCGTAATTGCATTCTAAAGTGTAATTCTATACGCGTATGCAAGTCCTATCTGATTATAACATGTATATCTAACAATATACACAGATGTAAGAAACAGCGCTAACGGTGGAGGTGTTTTACTGGGATTTGAAACTATGACCTCCTCCCTAAAACCCTGAGCAAGTAAAGAGAGAATATGAGGACCTTTGACATCACGTCAACAAAACTGAGACTGTCTTTAGTTACAAGAAACCAGAGAGCGGGCGGATAAAGTCCCAGGAATGAGTCATTGTTGAGCTTTCATTGCCTTGTCTTCCAGTGCTAGTCCTACTTTTTTCCCCACACTGCCCCCCCCCCCCCCCCAATCCCCCATTTAGTTACGCTCTGCTGCTAATTGAAAAGCAGATCTATTCAATGTGTGTTGGCTTCTAAGCGCTAGCGCAGGCGGGGAGTAGAGCCCACTCCGAGCGGGTGACAGAGGTTATTCAGCACCAGCTTCTCTTTGGAGACACAGAAAGGAGGTGATGAAAGAAGCGAGTCTGCGCTGCTGGAGGCCGTCCAAGAGGAAGAGACGAGCTGAGAAAACCAAGTTAACACACGCCACGAGTGCACACAACAAACCAAAGCTGGCTCGATTGTGGCAGGGAGCCCGTTCTGCAAATTCCAGTCTCGCACGACTCGGAAAGGCGGCAGTGCACTCGATAGGAAATCCCCCGAAGCTCTGAAACAGGTTACACTTGCGGTGCTGTTCACCTACAGGTTTCACGTGGAAGCAAGGAATCTGCTTAAAGGAGTACTGCTTGCCCTCAGGGTATCACTGTATATATACAGTTTTCAACACTAATCCTTTATGGGTTCCGGAGTAGCCTGCTACTCGCCAGAGAAGCGCTTCAACACCCATCAGGGGTAACAAGTGCTCTATGAATGCAAACTTTTCTTCCCTTTTATCACTCCACTATCCTTCTCACTCCAAATAACTGACTATTATCCACCACTGAAATTACTTCATATTTCACCATATTAATTCACCACTAATCCTTTGTAGGCTTCCTGAATAGCGTGTGTCAACAAGCGCTATATAAATACAAACCTTTTTCCTCCTCTGTCCTTCTGCTATCATTCCAAATCCAAATAACTGACTAACCTATCCACCACTTAAAATGTACTTGCATGTTTCACTATACTAATTCAACACTAATCCTCTATGGGTCCCGTAGTAGCGTGATACTCGCCGAAAAAGCGCTTCGACGTCTCGTTAGGGGTAGTAAGGGCTGTATAAATGCAATTATAATACAACACAATACAATATATAGAATGTTCGGTAAAAGGGAGAGGATGTGGCGTAACGGCCAGAGTTGCCGACGTTGGAACTGGGGAACCAGGTTCGAGTCTCGGCTCAACATCCTGTGATTCTGGGCAACTCAATCTCCCTGTGTCTCCCCAAAAAATTAAGGCATCCTTGGGTAACAACTGGTGCTCATGTAAAGCGCACCAGGACCATTCGGGCCATGGTCGCGCTATTTAAAACTCCACAAAAAAGTATCAAACATGAAATTACAGCATGTACTGTGCCTCCTTCGGTGTGAAATTCAAAATATGGCACTTATACAAGCAGAGGGTCACCTTTCACTAAAGTGCACTGCCCACCCACCCACAGAGGTGAAACGTACATAAAGACTTTCTACCGAATGCCTGTTATTCAATATGCTAATGATTATCAGCACCAACGATGCATTACCCCATAAAACCAGATACATTGTCAGCAGTCTGAATCTTGTGCAGTCACACCACATTCTGTTTATGTTTATGTTTATTAGATTTGTATTGCGCACAAATAGCCAAGGGTGTCTCGGCGCAGAGGATTGTCAAATGACATATATCATGCTGAAGGAATCATTGGTCAAAGAGCCAGGTTTTTAGTTGTTTCCGGAAAATTAATAGCGTTGGACTGGTCTTAATGGTGAAAGTGAGAATGTTCCAAGTCTTGCAGTAGCTACTATGAAACGTCTGTCTCCCCAGGCAACTGTTCTGGTGCGAGGGAGAGGAAGGAGGTGAGTGGATGCCGAGCGAAGGGGTCTGATCGGGGTGTAGATCTTGAAGGCCTTTATTAAAAATCGTGGTCCAGAATTATGGATGGCCTTATACACGATACAAAGGGCTTTACATTTTATGCGGCTTCTGACTCGCAACCAATGCAGTTGATGTATGGCCGCAGAGACAGAGTGGTGTTTAGGGATGGAAAGTAATACTCTTGCCGCCGCATTTTGGACAGACTGCAGTTTGTCCAAAACCTGCTCCTGAGCATTCAGCAGGAGGGCGTTACAGTAGTCTCTGGAGACAGAAGGAGCCGATGAAAGACGAGCACCTGCTCTGCTGGAGGCCGTCCTCAGGTGTAGAATGTACCATAGCAACGAACAGGGCAGGGCTGGAAGCACTAAGCACACAGTACACGGTGAAAGCAGCACAGGCAGGTATGGCATTAACTCTTTAGCGGCCTCTCTGAGGCAACAAGACTAAAACAAAAATATACTCAAAGCAGAAAGAGACAACCCCAGGGGGTTATAACAATGAGCTCTACACAGGCGCGCAACACCCATTGGACTCACCGGGCTTCAGCCCCCCCCGTCGTGTGTGGCAGCCCGGGATGAGACAGATCTCGGGCACACACACAGCCACACCTGAACGTTTCTCAGGTCTTTAAAAGACCATTTGAATGTTAATTAGGTCTTGCTGTTGTTTCACACCTTGTTGGAGGCCCTGCAGCTCCACTCTGCCTACTGATTAAAGGTTCAGCCCCCCCTGAAATTTTTTCCTAGCCCCCCCCGAAATTTGGCTCTAGTTGCGCCTCTGGCTCTACATGCTCTTAAGAAGGCTCCTCAGCAGCACATCTGTCTCGAGGGGAAGAGGTGAGATGTCCCATTAATAGCCTTTCATCATGAGTGACATTATCTCGAGGAATG